>NC_141544.1:60605274-60755274 GCF_021556685.1 Rattus norvegicus | reverse complement strand
CTTTAAAAACAGAAAAAAAGATACTTTTAAAATACCAAATATAAAAAATATCAAATACACTTGAAAAACATCAAAAAATTAAGATATAGAAAAATGACACCGTCTTTTTTTTTCTTTTCTTTTTTTCAGAGCTTGGGACAGAACCCAGGGCCTTGCACTTGCTAGGCAAGTGCTCTACCACTGAGCTAAATCCCCAACCCAACACTGTCTTTTTTTATTTCAATGATTTTTACCTAAATAAACATCTTCTCTCTGACAGTACATCTAACATGCTGCACTGAGTTTCTGGGACTGAAGGAGCCCCTGACAATATGTCTGGTACTTACAGGAACCCTGCACTGTGAAGAGGTAGGAATAAGCTCATACTGTGTACCTCAAGGTTGCCATTACAAAGCGACCAGATTCTATGTAAGCTGAGGAAGATATCGCTGCTTATTTTCAAGTTTCTGTCTAGAAGAAAGAGAATTGATTCGTCAACCATTTTGCCTTTTCAAGGGTCCTGAGAGCAAATGATGAGCGTTGAGTAAATTCCAAGTGGTTGAAAGCTATTCCTCTTCTTAAAGTACATCTGTGATGTACTCTATATTTGTTTTATAACAGAATGAGCTAGGCTATTAAACTTTTACAACCACCAACAAATAATGGTAATACTACTTGCTATATTCTTCACCAAATGCCTGACACCAAATTTCCCAGAAAATAAGATGGTGAGAAATGAATCAAATGGCCTTAAGGTTGTACGCTTCTAGTTTTTGACTGACAAATGAGAAACTTCTCTGGGGAATATATTGTTTCAAATATTAAGCCCATATGCATACATTTCAGAAATGCATATGAAGATAAATTACAAGGATGAAGTTTTTTGGTATTTCAAACTGTATATTGTGAAATTAAAGACAATTGGTTTTTATTACGTTCCAGTTTGTACTAAAGGGATTACTTTTTGCAAACTAAAAGTATAAATGTGATGTGCTCTTTAAAAAAAAAAAAAGAGCCCAAACTCATAGTGTCTTATAACCTAGTTTTTACTGATATTTGTTTTGACATCTGAACAATCAGTTGCTTGGATACCCCTATGCATATTCAACATGATATGCATATAAATTCTTTTAAATACAAAATTGTTTTTGTCAACACAGAAATGAGTGTCTTTTCTATATAGTAAAAGTATTAGAAAGTAGCAGTCTTAATTTTAACTCAACAAATGTTTCTTGCACATGAAGAGCAAAATCAAATGTAATTTAAAGAAATGTCCTGTGGTCTACAGTATAGCTTGGTAGAACAGGCCTCATCACTGGTGGATGAAGACAGGTATTCAATACACAGTAGCGAGTACATCCTTGAAGTAGAGATTTACAGTTGATTGCTATTGAAGTTTTATCAGCAAATGAATATGAACTGAAATACAAGCCTCTATACTGTGTTAAATGTAATACTTCAATGAATGTAGATCATATAGTTATTTTGTTCCTTCAAAATACCAATGAGGCATGGTCTGAATCTTTTATTTATGCGATATCTCAATGAATGACAGACGAATAGGCATACATATTTCTATGCTACGTTTGCTGCACTGTTGCATTTTGTTTTGTTATAAAGCTTGAGGGAATATGAGGAGGGTCCCATTGAACCTGGCTCACATGCTAGCTTTATTTCTGCCTAAGCTGATTTGCTCTTTTATTGAAAATAATAATATCATTAGGTTTGGAATGAGAAAACTCCCAATATTGTGTGATCTCAATTAAGTTTACTTAATTTTTCACTATAAAATTTACAAAAACAAATTAATTTTAATTCTCCAGCCAGGGCATAGATCTGCTTTCTAGCAATATTTTTCAGAGAAATGCAATGGTTGCTTTAGATGTAGAAAGTAATATGTGTGGTGAACATAGCCTATTTTTATTTGTCAAAAAATAAGAAACATCACAATTACCTATACAGGGGCGCGCGCACACACACATACACACACACACACACACACACACACAGAGAGAGATGGGGGGATGAGAGAGAGAGAGAGAGAGAGAGAGAGAGAGAGAGAGAGAGATATGGAGGGACGGAGGGAGAGAAAGGGGCACACACACAGTGTAAAAGAGACCATAATAGAAACAATACCAATTCTAAACAGAAATAATTTTAGCTACATAATAATAATTTATTTTACCTGCAGATATAAAACAAGTATTTATGTACCTGTAACCATATACAGGTATGTTTGAATAAGTAGTCAAATGAGGAGAAATAGACAAAAGTAGACCACAGATTCTACTTTGTACACGTGGTCTTTATCCTTCCAAAATATCTGATATGTAATGAAGGTGGAGGATATGTGAAGCAGGTCATGGAGTGATACATGAATATTGATCAGAAAATCATTTGCCTCAGTAAGTTCTTCATTCAGAAGTGTGCTGAACTTAATGTAAACATGCAAAGAAAAAGAAGAAATTCTAAACAATGCCAGTGAAGGATCAGCTATAATACAATTGACTCAACACTCTCCAAAACTACCAAGTGTAATATAAACAAAGATTGTCTCAAAAATGTACAAAATCTAGGAAACGATAAAAATTAAATGTCATTGTCTTCTACATGAGGTTCTGGACCAGAAAAAGAACATTGTAGGGAATAAAAGAAATCCTGAACCAAAGATAAATTTTCGTTAATTCTATTAAAGAAATGGTTAATTAAATTTGATAAATACAGCTTACTGCTATAAAATTTTAGCAATGGATATTGGACAGGATTTTGGTCCTATCTTCTTGTCTTTTCATAACTTGATCTATTTTAGATAATGTTTTACTACCTGTGTTCTATGGCATTTTATTTCTTGCTTACATTTTACTCTACTCTCTCCCTGCTCCTAGCGTCTTTCCTGCCTCTACAATCCCCTCCCTACAAACTCCTTTTCCACATCCATGTGGCTCTGCTTGCTGTGACACCCAATGAGTTCAATGTGGGCCATGTGTGTGAATATGGGTTTCTAACACTTCACTGAAGCCTCATAAGCTCACTACTCATAGCTTCCCCAACTCACAGCAATGACTGACCATTTTGGAGAAAGTATCGGTAGCCACGTATTCTTCCTCCAAGCATGAATAACTGTGGATGTCTTCATTCATTTTAGTTCCAGTGTAGAAATGGTATACTGTGCCCAGAAAATGGAATTCTAAAGCCCTTATTTCCAGGTAGTCCATTCTTCCCTATTGTTCACTAATCCTTAGAGGAGTGTTATTCATTGATGAATATTCATATCTTATTTATTTTCAAAATGTTGAACAATAATGTATTTCTTCATCCACCACTTTTCAGAGAAAATTTCTCTAAATAAGGCTAGGGCTAACATTTGGTCTTGTGAAAACATAAATAACTAGAATGTAGTCGAAGAGCATATTGGTTATAATACTAGGTTCCTCCTTGGTGCCTGTACCTTCCTGAAACAGCTTTTTGGGCTGGAATTCACAATACCAACAGTGGATTCCCCCCTGCTATCAGAAAGCAGTTTGATTCTTTCATAATAGTGACACCACTATTGCACAACTGGGTCTGTATTCCCAATGAATTGGTATCATAATTTGTACAGTTTGCTGCTAGTTCAAACAATAGCCTTTACCCTCTCCCTAGGTCCTGCATCAAATCTTCAAACATTATGAGGTCATGAGCAGAGGGTAGCAACCGATTCAGATCCACCTTGGTTTCTCTACCTATAGCAATCAAGATATGCAATGTCTATTTTAAATACTGATTCTTTACAACCAAATTTTTAACAAGGATTCATAAATGTACATTGTGTCACACCTCATTTGTTTATTAAAGAGAATTCAGCAATGTGGTAGGCTTATGTCAAAGAGAAAGATGGAAAAATTCATAGTCATTTGAAGAAATAAGTGAATATCAAATTACTAACTTCATTGAAAGGCAGAACATGTATTTCAAGGTCATAAAATCATAATGTAGGTTAATGATAGAAGTCATTTGTATCTTTACAGAAATAAAGGAGACTTGGTATTAATATCATGTATCCTACTTTCTTTCACAGTAAGTGTTTTCCTTCCAGATATGTGCAATATCATAATCAGTTGAAGACATCAAGCAAATCTAATAGACATTATAACTGAAGTAAGGGCGAGGATGTTTTCTTTTTCACATTTTCAGGTTTGGACACTGTTTCCATACCAATATTTTTCAGATGAAAATGTGTAGACTCGTGATTCATACAGATAACTGGTTGCCTCTTGGGATTGGGATCTTGACATATTTATTTAACATATTTTTGAGAAACAAATAATTTTTATTGAAATTTCTCTGAAGACTAATTTACCATTTTTCTTACAAACTTTTAAAAAGGTGATATTATCCTTTTTAAAAAGGATACAATATTTTTTAGGGAAATGAAAAAAAGATATCCTTCCAACAAATATAATGAAAACATACTTTAAAATCCCATAAAAACAAAAGCATCATTCATTCATACCATCATCCTTTAATTTTCTCATTGAAATAAAAAAAATGTGTTTTGAGAATAAATGAAATTTTAGGATAATCCACTGTGGTTAAAATAACTCAGTGCTAGTTGATTAAGCAAGGATGATGATTAATTGGTTTGTCTGTGCTGAATGGTTTCATGTATAGTTCCATAAAAACAGAAACATAAATGGGAAAAAAGGTTTCAAAGTTACACAATCATAATATTTGAACAGCTCTGTGGGGTCCACCAAACTCAGTAAGTCAAGGAGAAAACATGAAGATGAATTCCATTTTGGAAATATTTGGATGATACTGCCTAAGAGAAGAAAAAAAATAAGTGTAAAGAAATAGCCTTTCTCTGATTCCTTCAACGTGGGTCCAGTTCTCAGTTCAGTGCTGCCTATATATTGGCTGTATTCTGGTTGTGTCTCTCAGGAGAGATCTACACCCGGTTCCTGTCAGCCTGCACTTCTTTGCTTCATCCATTTTATCTAGTTTGGTGTCTTTATATGTATACATGGACTGACCCTGGGCTCCAACCTCATAGGTAGCAATGAATAGCCTAGTAAGAGCACCAGTGGAAGGGGAAGCCCTTGGTTCTGCCAAGACTGAACCCCCAGTGAACGTGATTGTTGTGGGGGAGGGTGGCAATGGGGGGAGGATGGGGAGGAGAACACCCATAGAGAAGGCGAGTGGGAGGAATTAGGGGGATGTTGGCCAGGAAACCAGGAAAGGGAATAACAATCGAAATGTAAATAAGACATGCCCAAATTAATAGAGATGGAAAAAATAGCCTATAGTTCAGTTGTTTAGAGGTAAAAGTTAAATGTCTTCTGTGAGAAAACCATTCAATTGGCTCTCTCTCTCTCTCTTTTTTTTTTCTTTTTCTTTTTTGGTAGAGATGCATTGTCCAGTCAAGTCTATGTGTGTGTTTAATTGAGCTTGTAGGTGACAAAGTACAGGTGCAATAGAGTGTCTAATTTGTACTTTTGGCATAAAGTGCTAGTGGTTAATTATGCATTTAGTTGCCATGGGTGCATGTTGGTTCCCCTGTATTCTTCATGCCTGTTTAGTGATTGTAGGCTCAAAGCTTCCACTGATTTGGAAGACTGCTCTGACTGAAAGGTCAGCTTTTAAAAAAATGTATAAGGAAACTTGGCCATTGAGGTAGTAGTCCCTGTGAGAACAATTTTTAGATTACAAAATTTTACAAATTTGTCAGCATGTAGAAGAAAGCATAATTAAAGCATAAGAGGATTACGGCAACCTCATGGAATGACATGATTTCTTTGGTTGGCTGGCATATGATTTTTTTTCTCATTTCCATAGTCCACTGTGAATTAGTTATTATTTGGGAAAATAAATGAATTGAAACTAAGATCAATGTTGTCACTTATTGTTCAAGTCTTAGTATAGCAATAGAAATTCATGAATGCAATTAATATACTTTATAAATATTACATGGTGATTACTATTATGGTAAAAATAAATGTATAGATTGCTTTTATCTTTTTGTCAACTAAATTACCTTCGTTCAACTTATCATGGTACATTGCATGTACTGGAGTCTTTTTGTGTATGAGAGATTTATTATTGTTTGAGTAGATAGCAAATATGCAAACACATAGTCATCATTCATAAACATATATTTTTTTTTACTTGCTAATGCAACTTGGGAAACAATCAATTAGAAGAAAATTCACCTGGCTCTTTTAGTGGAAAAGCATATAAAACTGTCGTTGGCAGCATCATTTTAAACGAGAAATCAATTTTGGGTACTGGGAGGTCAAGGCTAAAATGAGATAACTGCTCATGTCTGTGCTATACACTGTTGCTTTGTAAGCTTTAACCTCCCTTGTTTAAATTGTGCTTTTCTTATAAATAATTCAAAGATAAGCACGTGATTCTACAATGAGTAAATCAATTAATGATTGCCTCCAACTTTTTAGGCATGTGACACAATATATGCCAATTAATACTAAGACACTATCGACCACTTCCTTCTGATGACATTACGCACAGTAGCTTTTGCTCTAAGTATGAAATAAGGACTCTCCACATTTTAATATTGATATATTAATGCTAATATTGTTCAAAGGTTTTCCAATTGTAGTCTGAGGATGAAAACTGAGCAGTTCTAGGGGAAATATTTTACATAAGAATGAGAAGAAAATATAAAGTCAAGTTGATAGCTCCCTTAACATGACTGTGGCTTCTTTCAGTTTCCTTTCAATTTTACCCCATCAGCAAGCAAGGCAGGACTATTCCTGCAAGTAGAGAGAATGCAAAGTATCTGTTCAAATGGGAAAACATATTTTATCCTTCGGAGCAGGAGGCAGGATTAGGTTTTGTTTAAGTGATTGCATGTGTGCAAAACAAGTTCTATAAAGTAAGCAATGGCAGTCTGCCTGTCCTAATACCACCTTCTTTCTTCTAAGATTTCATTTCAGAGATGCACACGCAGACTGTCTACAGTAATTAACATAATCTACCCACAGATGCTTTCTATCGTTTCCGAGGTAAGCCTTGTCATCCGTTCCCAAAGTTATGATTTCTACTCAAATAATTCAGGGTTTTTTCAGTTTTACTTCTGACTTTTGGAAATGAATCCTTCATGATATGTTCCTTGAAGTTGTTTTCATAAACTTCTACTGAACTGCTGGATCCTACAACTAAAATATTCGGTCTGGAACCAGACCACCCTATTAGGTATGTCGAGCATTTCATGAAATAACATGGTAGACAAACAGGATAGAGCTAAAAAAATATTCTTTGAATTTGTTTATGATGTGAAATCTAAGAAGCTGAATATCTAAGCTAGGATTTAAACCTGGTCTGGTACATAAATAAAAATATAGCAGATTTTAAAATTTTGGTTAGTATACATTTTCTTGCTTCCTGGTTAATTGCTCCCCTGTTGGGTTCATATACACTTTTCCAATTTTCACAGCCTTCTCTTGCTTGCTTAACAGGAAACAAAAGGACCATGATCAAAGGTGATTTCTGGTGGTAGCTTTGTTAGTCAATTGGACATTCTCGTTTGGAAAAACCATGGGAGATGGGAATTTATGTCTGTGACAGAGGGATTACTTGCCATTTGCCAGACCCTATGTTTGGTTCTAGTAGTACAAAATAAAACTACAAAAGCAAAGATATGGAAACAAAGGATGATAATTTATAAGTAAAGGTTCAGAGACAATTTCCAATATGCTGCTGTCTGTGTTATAGACTCTGTTGTCACTTCCCACATTTTAGTCCCATGAGGAGTACAAACCTTGATTTCCTTTCTTGATAGGCCATGCCTTAGAGGCTACTTGGGCATTCTCCTAAGTCATAGAGCATTAAACAGTCAGAAATTTAACAATATATTTTGTAGCGTTATGTTCACAAAATGACTCTTATACCCACTGTGCTTCAAATGGAGAAGTCTTTAGTATTATAAGGGTAAAATATAAACTTTTACAATTGGAAAAAGTTGAATTTTAACAATAATCAAAATAAGACAATGTTCTTCATTTTAATCTTTTAAAGCATGTTTTCTTAAACATTAAAACAAAATTTAAACAAACCAAAAAAATCCCCTTTTTGTTCAAATGCCTGAAGTACAAATTTTATTATTTAAAACATGACATACTAAACAAAGAAGTTCACAGAAATGCAGATATCTTAACATAAATGATACAGGGTTTTAAAATATGCCACCAGTCTAACACAAAGAAAGGAGATCCCTTTAAAATTATGAGTATGTTAATAATAAACATTGAATAATTTATACATACAATACCAAAGTTATAACTAAAATGAAATTGCCAAAATAGAGATAACTATATAGATAATAAACCATGAGAGAAACTAGGAATAAATGGGTCTATTTACTTTGTTATAATTAGTACTTCTAATATAAAAAAAGAAACTTAAATCACAATTCTATTTTCAGTTTTTAAATTTGAATCAGACTCTGCAATGATAGTTTGGAAAGTATGTTTGAGCGCGATAAATTGAAGGTATCATCACCTAATGAAAAAAATGGTTTAAAATATTATTTGAGAAAAAGTACTAAGGATAACAATAGATGCAATTATTACTTCTTTATGACTGAGAACTTTGTTTTTGTGTCTCTGTAAGACTTCCCATTATCATTTCCTCTGGATTCAGTATGTAAAGAATTAGGGCATAATGACTCAGATAAGAAAATTTTCATTTCTTTAATTACCACATTTTAAGGTATTTATATTTCTCTAAGGATTTAGCGTTTAATCAGAGAAAACCATGATGATTATAGCAAATGGGGATTAAATGATATTTAATGAGAAAATCCATAATGAAGGTTTGTGGAGGATCAGATTTTATTTGCGATGATTTCAATCTGATCTCAGATGTGACAAAATAATTACACAAAGATTGCTCCTTGGAATTTTCATTTCACATAATCTAACTGATGATCTAATTTATAGCCCAATTAGTCAATTTTTCAAATGCCATAAGGTGAAGCATGCTAGGAGAGGCCTTTTTATGCACCCATCTGTCATACATTCTGCTTTTTTGTTTTCTACTTGACATTTAAAATTTTGTTATGAATGTGTCTGGCAAGATACAAATGTTGTAAGATACTTAACAGGTTAGATGTATTTTCTACAAGCCAGGTATTATAAGCTTAGCCTGAAGTGTTAGAGCAGTGGAAGGAAGAGGCAGGTTGCAAGTCCCTATGGTATAAAGGTTGCTCTGTTCTCATTATAAAAAGGGTCCTGTGTTGTGGGATTAGCCACTTGGTCTCTCACTTTTTCCTTTGTTCATTAGCCCACACAAAAGGTGAAGTCAGATGCTGGCTTCATCTTTTAGACCTTACAAACACTGGGACTGTGAAAAAATAAAATTATAATTATTACAACGTACTTAGCACTTTTGCTATAGCAGCATAAAAGAGAATAAGGAGAATGAAGTGGGTTCAAAGAATTCTGACATCATCAGAACAACAGAGATATTCATATGTCAGACGATTACATGGAAGGCAGAAGAGCTGCACTAGGAAGAACAGGATACTACACTAAACTTTGCGAGCATACTAAATAATGATAAAAGGAACACTTCCAAAATTGCCTTCCTCATTTAAAAATATTGTTGTTAATAAATATTGTATACTGTTTATTTTGAGTAAGACACTGTTTTGAGAAAAAAAAGTTGAGGGAATTTCAAAATCAATTATTTTCTCTATCTAGTTTAAATTTTCAGAAAAGGGAGCTGGTGAGGAACTGATGAAATTAGATAAGGTATCATAGTGTATTGACCTCTTTCATATTCACACACATTGAAATTATCAAGAACATTTAAAAAATCAATTGATGTTTCGAAATATAATAGTTTTCCCCATTGGAACAAAAATATAAAATATCCTAGAATTCAGGAAAAAGTTCCTATCTGAGAGAAGACAAATGTTAAAATGTGTCATCAGTTAGGTTATGAAGTTGCATTTGAAATGCGGGAAGCAAATTAAATATCAAAAGGGAAAATACTTGAAAGATGTTTTGGTAAAAGGGAGGCAAGACTTCTAAAACCCTATTCAGTGCTAGAGCATTTGTTCAGGTAATTAAACTTCCACCTGGGCTAAGGAAAGAAGCTTTAATTATATTCATTGGGTCATGTGACAATGAAGTCATATAAGTAAGGAAAAGGAAGATTATATTACAACTGTTTTGTTAGAAGAAGGAGAGAGCGAGAGAGCAAGAGAGGGAACTGATAGGGCAAAGACTACTAAGATTCAGTCAGTGAATATATACGGTTGTCAAAGTAAAACATATACATTTTAACTGTGCACTCTTTACTGAGGAATATGTCTGTACTGAGGTAAACTCATATCTGAAATTAATTCCTTGTATTTAAGAGTAATTAGAAATGAAATTTTCTAATTTGGGGCCAAATTATATTAGTGCACAAAAACCTAATTCATACATTTTACATTATCCAGGTCTTAGATACCATGGGATAAGAAGTCTGGAAGAATTTGCTAAAATAAAATGACTAGGCTGATATTGATTATTTTTTGTGACACCAATTAAATTGTATGAGAGAAAGTAAGGGATTAAGGATGATTTATAAATAGACCTGATGGTCGCATTATTCTTATGTTACTTACAAAGGAGAATAAGACATTACAAAGAGAGACAGAAGCTAGAATCTGAAGAGACAGTTACATCAAATATTAAATGTATAGAATTTCTTAGTATTTTAATTTACTTGTAGTATTAATAGTCAAGAAGGAAGTACCAGTCAGTACCAGATGTAAGTTAGGTCACCTCCTCCTTAATATTTACAAATGCTTAAATGAAAGTGGATGCTACATCCTCCACAAAACCACTTAAAACATTGTTTTTTAAATATAACTATAGTTTGATCATATTCTTTCCTTCCCCTGTGTCTGTCCAGATACTCTCCTCACCTTATCCTCCAAAGTTATAAGATTTCCCTGCAAAAATTTTAAAAATGCAAGAATACCGGATATGCCTCCATAGAGAAAACAACACCCAAAATTAAACACACAAAAAACAATAAAAGCACACACACGAATGTGTTCTTGCTCATGTACACGCGCGCGCGCGCACACACACACACACACACACACACACACACATACACACACACACACACACACACATACACACACACACACACCACAATACCAACCACCACAAACAACAACAAGAAAACCCACTGTGGTGGAGTCCATTATTAATTTGTTAACTCTTCCTTAGCATGAAACTTGCCCTAAAGTGGTTAAAACACCCACTGTCCCTCCATTAACAGAAATTGGTTTTCCATCTCCTAGGAGGTATAAGTGACAGTTCCCATATGTTCCTACCATTCCAGCCTCTACCCATTACTCTGTAACTTTATATTAATTTATCTGTCCTAATGAGATCTATCTGTTCTTATTCAACACATTTCTCATGTCATTCTATGGATTTTAACATGGATATCATTGTCCCCACAGGTGCTATCTATGTATAAGCTAATATTTATCATATTACTATTTCTGAATCTGGGATATCTCACTCAGAATAATTTTTCTAGTTCCATTTATGTGTCTGCAAATGTCGTGATGTCATTGTTTTTAAAGCTGAGAAATACTCCATTGTGTAAATGCATGATATTTTCTTTATCCATTCTTCTGTCAATGGTCACCCAATATGTTTCCAAATTCTGATTATTATTAATAGAGCATTAGTGAGCATGGTTGAGCAATTTCCTTTGCATATTTTGGGAAATGCTTGATATATATTTTGAAAAGAATAATGTCATATATAATTTTAGAATATAATGTTTGGATTCCATTTGGTTTATTAAATAAGTGGGTATATTATAGAAGCTACAGGTTCATATTAGGTCCCAGCAGCATTTTGTTTCCAAAATCCTCTATTTATTAGTGAGTGCACATCCAAGGTGTGTAATTTCATAAGCAAACACATTGTTTCATAAACCAACATCCTTATGTGTAAGAAGGGTTTGATTCTGGCAGAAATGTAAAGTGTAGGATTAAATATCAAGACTTGATATTTTCATTATCCTTGTAGATATTTAAATGATAGCTATCCCAACAAAAGGTAACTAAGAAATATTCCTCTCTAGTATCCCCTGACCTTAAAGAATTTCTCACTTTCTCCTTTAAATATTATTTGTAAAAATGTGGTGTGTACTCAGAGGACTGAACTATGTGAGGCTAGTTATAAGAGTATGCATGCCTTGACTTCATCAGTATAAAGAGTAAAGGACCAGAAATTAATGTCATCTGAGTATGCACATCAGACTGTGAAAGGGAAAGCTGAAGCTGAGAGAGTGACCTATAACCATCATCCTTCCAGAACAGGAGCTGAAAGACTCTTTAGCTTTCGTTCTCCTGTACTATAGAAATAATTTATCTGCCACCTCCTCCATTTGAGAAGTGCCACAGTTTCCCCAGCTCAGCAGATTTTGTGTCTCTCTGTGCTTTGCATATTCTTGTTGTGCTTTATCCTGTCTCCTCCACTTTCCTGTCAGATCTTATACCTGAAAACTGCTCTTTAGCAAAGAAATTGTATTATATTGTCGTAGTATGTGATAACTTTATTCGGTAGTAAGGTGATACAAAAGTCATCAGCACAATTACTAATTAAATTTATGTGTTTGTAAAAGAAGATAAAGATAAAAATTGCTCTTGTAGTCCTATGGAATCCATTGTACAAGTTCAGGGCTTTGAGTGTAAAACTGGATCTTCGGACTTCTACTTTCACTAATTATAGGTTTGCTATTCCTTCAATAATGTCACTTTTTCTCCAAACTAAATGTAATTACGCTGTTAATCCAGTGTTTATAAACTCTTTTCCCCCAGGCATGTAACCCATGAATCACAGATTACAGTGCAGACCATGGTGAGAAACCATCTGCTCAGATGAACATTTGTTATAAGGGTTATAAAAGTCTGTGTTTATTATGCATGAGACGCTGAATAATTTAGGTGGGTTTCAGATAAATTCTTAAATGTAAAGCAACCAAAACACTGGTTTGAGAAAGAAAAGAGAAAAATCAGGATTATATACAAATACTTAATTCAGAATAAGCATCAAAGCAAGGCTCTGGATGATTTTCTAGGATGACTTAAACCAGTGAGTTATTTCTAAA
Organism: Rattus norvegicus; assembly: GCF_021556685.1. Lineage (NCBI taxonomy): Eukaryota > Metazoa > Chordata > Mammalia > Rodentia > Muridae > Rattus > Rattus norvegicus. Next base: position 60,742,161 of record NC_141544.1, on the reverse strand, counting down.
AGTGCAAAATTTCCAGGAAATATCTATGACACAAAAGAAGGTATGTCTCTAATGTAAAACATCATATGCCTTAAAAGTAACGACTGTTGATAATCACAAGATGCCTTGTGACTCCTTCCAACTTACTTTCTAGTCCTTTGCCCTACTGCCTCGTTCTGGTTTTATCATCTTCCCACACTCGAATTAAAACCCGCTTTCGCCCTTTGTTTCATATCTCCTAATCAAGCCATGAATACCTTGTTCATCTTCTCTTGTTGAAGCTCCCTCCATGGTTCCCATGTACTGTCATTTTCTCAGATCACTCCAGATTCTCCTCTCAAATCTGAAGAGTTGGAATTTGGAACCTCAGATGAGAGAAATCATGTGAAGTTTTCCTTCTTGGGTATGACTTACAGCACTCAATATGATCTTTCCTATTTCTACCCATCTACCTGCAAATGTCATGATTTCATTTTTTCTTTCAGATGATTCATATTCCAATGTATATGTACAATATTTTTATTATTCTTTCAGCAGCAGATATATATACATATACAGATACAGATACATACATATATATTTACGTGTGTGTGTGTGTGTGTGTGTGTGTGTGTGTGTGTGTGTGTGTGTGTATCAGAATAGATTTGAGAGAAAGCAAGGAGAATGCAAGTAAGGGATCAGGCAGGGAAAAGAAAGTGGTAAAGTGTGGTCATATAATTTCAAAAGAATAAAATAATCAAATAAATATAATCACTTTGCAATTTTTCATACTATATGGCATGTTTTACTTGAATGTGATGTGTAATCATCTGGCTAGAACAAAAGTCTAATCACTTAAAACATTAAATATTAACTCATGAATTTTAAGAAAATAATGATTTTCACATATTCACGTAACATACCTACTAAAGGGGCGCTTCATGTCTTTGAGGTGAGAGGGAAGGCACAATGTATTTCAGCCCATGTTGATTTCTAGTATAAGCCCTTTGAAAAGAATCTAGATAAAAGTTCTCAATGTTTCTTTTTTTTTTCTCTCTTGGAAACCCGTATTAAGCTTTGCTTGTTTTCTGGACTATGCTTTATATACCATAGGACTGTATTATATAATAATATACCATATGTTTAAAATCACCACTCATTCGTCTATAGGATTCCTTCTTTTAATTTGCGAGAAAAAGAGCTTAAATCACTAACTCCTTATTGACTCACACCTGATATGACAATGTGAGCTCTGCTCATAAGACACCTCTGATTCCCTTTCTCTCATCAGGTCTTTGACTAATAATCTAGTGTCACTTCTTCATATAGTTATTTTGAACTTAAACAAATAAACATATTTGACAGACATAATTCTGTGCTTGCTCCATTAGTATCATGTCTACCTACTAATAGAAGACCTTTTATAGAAGCAGGTTACTATATAGGAGTTAATGCAATGTTCCTTGAATGTCAAGAAGCAAGGAACAATGAATCTTCTTGGAGAAGAGAAAAGGCCTCAAATACAGTCATTTGAATTGAAATATGTTGACAGAACTGTCTAGTAACAAAACGTGATTGTTAAAGTATAGAGAGACTCTCCTGTACTGTATGGAATCATTGACTATCAAAAATACTGTTGGTCTATTAGCTTAGGCAAGAAATAGGGATGTGAAAATTGCTACAGAGAGAGATTCTGGGAGACACTCAGGCGCTATAAATTTACTCCAAAATCTGAGAAGGATACATATTCAGGAACCAGCCACAGGGCACACTTAGAATTTAATAAGCTGGATTAGGGAGATATGTGGTATAGGGAGTATAGACAAAGCTCTTTGTCTAAGTATGTTTTCATATATAAGATGTGTCAAAGCTATCATTTCAGGGAACAAAGAGGATGGAAAAACACAGATGCCATTAACTACAGTAAAGCCCTGAAACACCTGCTTCCTGCCCTTAACAAGAATATAACCTCTAACTAAACTAGTACAGGTTCAACAGGTGGAGGCAGTGAGACACTCGCCACATCTGAGAGTTCTCCTCCAACACAGAGAAACAGAGGTAAATAGAGGTTTCTGCATACATGCAGAGAACATGCAATGAAAGCTAATATCATGTTTCTTGTTGGGACTATGTGTTAAACATGTCATAGAGAAATCTGTTTCTATACACAAAACAAGACTCTTCATGTTTAGGCTAGAGTTGGGCCTCTATCAGTATGTTAGATAATTTTGAAACTATCAGTCTTACATGATAATGAGATTCTGGCTTGCATCATTTTTAATGTTGAGTCATTCTTTAGGACAACTTATATGAAAGTGTACTGTTATGCTTCGAATAGGTATGAACCCACACATATTGAATGCTTGGCCCATAGTGAATGACACTGTTAAAGGATATATCCTTGTGGGAGTAGTAATGAACCCTTTGAAAATGTGTGTCAGGGTTGGGGTAAGCTTTGAGCTCTCTTACATTCAGGCTACACACAGTGACAGTCTCTGTCTGCTCTCTGTGGAACAATATGTAGAACTCTCAGCTCCTTCTCTAGCTTCACGCCTGCCTACAGTCCACCATATTTTCTACAATGATAATGGATTAAGTTTTTGAACATTTAAGCCATCCCCAATTAAATGTTTAAGAGGTGCCATGGCCATAGTTTATCTTTATAGTAATAAAATTCTAACAAGGACAGAACTTGGTACCAAGTTCTGTGATTTCTGTTCTGCTGTAAAAGATTTGACCATACTTTTTTTTTGGAGGAATGTGGACTTTAGGAATATGGATTAGAAAACAGTTGAATGCTTTAAGTAGAGCATAATGGGTCATACTTGTAAAAACATGGAAGTCATTGGAGCTGAGAATTATTTAAACTGTGGGGGCCTGGCTCAAGAAGTTTCAGAAGGGGGTGGATTTTAATATGTTGCCTGGTGATCATTCTCAGGATATTTTAGTGGAGGATATGGCTGCGTTTTATACTTACGAAAAATGTGTCTGAGGCTAAATTGAAGAGTTTTCTATTAATTGTATTTGAAGAGGAGATTTCAAAACAGTCTGGTATAGGCCATGTCCTTTCTTATAAATGTCCATGCATGTAAAGGACATTAACCAAATAAAGCACCAGGGAGAAGGAAGCTAAATTCTTTACTCAAGGAGATAAACTAAAGAAAAGCTGGGACTTAAGTAGAATATTGGGAGTGGTGACCTCAGGGAAGAACCCCAAACAGAGAAGCTTCCAACTTGTGAAAAGGAATTAAAAAAAAGCTTAGTTCTGAGCATGGTGGTGCATTCCTTTAATCCTAGCACTCAGGATACAGAGACATGCATGTCTCTGAGTTCAAGCCCAGCCTGGTCATTCTTTTATTTCTTACTTTTCAATGAAATTCCTAATATGGCAATTATTATCAATAATTTTATAATGTAACAATTTTGACAAGAGAATTATTTATAGATTTATTGATTTTAAAAAAATTGACAGGAACAGCTACCAGAAGATCTATCTTAGTACTTCTTAATTGGTATGAAATTGATAATAAAAGAGAAGAATTCTAAATAAAACTATAGTACCTCAAGTTATAAGAGTTTCAAATATTCCATATAATATTGATAATAAGTCTCCTAATAAAACATTACTGTTGTTTCCTGAGATTTGTTATACAAATATACAGACTTATTTTGAACAATGTAGAATAGGTTCTTGAACATAAGTGAATTTCCTTAGCTATGTACTCATTTCTTTCTGGCATTTATTGGGATAGGAGCTTAAAAACTTGAGTTTGAAAACCAAAATATGTTCCTTGCTTATCTTTCAAGAAGAATTCAACTAAACAAACTTTAAGAGCATTACTCTATCTGTCAATGTGTTTGGATTCATTTCCCATGTTTATCCTTTGTTTATTGATCTAATTTATTTAAATCAGATCTTTACCTAAGGGCTCCATAGTTTCTGTAAACAATGGAGATTCAACCTTCTACTTAATGTCAATTCTGTTATCCAGAGGCTGGTTTTTTGAGCCCATTGAAGAGATAATTCATGCCTCTGGTTGCTTCTTCATATGCAGTGTTAAGTATTTTAAATGCTTTCCACTTAGAGCTTGCACTCTTTGAAATTAAACCACCAACCAAAGAGAACACATGGAGTGACTCATGGTTCCAGCTGCATATATATCAGAGGAGAGCCTTATCCGGCATCAGTGTTTAGGGAGTCCCTCGGTCCTGTAGAGATGCCCCAGCATAAGGGAATGCTAGACCAGTGAGGCAGAGGTGGGTAGGTGGGTGGGAGAGCACCATCATAGAAGTAGGATAAGGGTGATGGGATAGGGGTTTTGCAGTGGGGAAATCAGGAAGGAAAATAAATAAAGTCCCTAAAAAAAGTTGTGAGTTTGCAGATTTATTCCAAGTATTTTATTAAAATATTACTTATGATTTTTCCATGCTTCCATCATTTTAGTAAGGTGCCAATTGATAGCCTAAGGCAAGTGAGCCCATGACTTCTGTGGGACAAAATTTACCATATTTATAATTGCCGTGATTTTCAATACATATTTTGACTATTCTATTTTCCAATATTTTTGGTATTATTAACAACATGGGAAAATATAAAGTAATAAAGAAATAAGAAATCCCAGCAAATTTTGTTAATACCTTAGTCAGTGTTCTATTGATGTAAAGACAAGCTATGACTATGATGAATTATTAAAAAAAAGCATTTAATTGGGTTTATTTAAGTTTCAAATGTTTATTTCATTATTATCCTGGTAGGGGGCATGGCAGTAGGAAGGATGAGATGATCCTGTGCAAGTCACTGAGAATTCTATATATAGATTTGCTGGTAGCAGGAAAAAAGAGCTAGTAGGCATGGCTTGTGTTTCTGGAACGTAAAAGCACACCCTCACTGACACATGTCCTCAAAGTCTACCCCTACTCCAACATGGGCATCCATCCTGGTAGTGTCACTCCTTGATGTGTAAGCATTTAAATATTTGAGCCTACAGAGTAATTTTTATTAATGCTACCATGCTATCTGTAGTTATGCAAATGTTTATTTGAAATAGTTAATATTTATATTAGATAATAGTAAATACTCCTCGTAGGTTTTCAACATGATAGTTCACATTTAATGTAAATTCTTGGTTTTATGTGTTGCTCTTATTTTTGTATTTATTTATTTATTTATCTATTTATTTATTTAAACTATAACATCATTTTCTCCTTTCCCATTTTCCATTTCTCATTTCAATCTTTCCATGTTCTTGCCTTCTACTCCTTCATCTCACTCCCAATCAAATTGTCTGCTTCATTTTTGATTACTTTTAACACACACACACACACACACATACACACACACACAAATATAAAAATTTTAGCTACTTCGTCCATCTATTATTGTTTAGATATGTATGATTTGAAGGTAGACCATTTGCTTGGCTAACAAAGGGTCTTATCCCTGGGAAGGCTAATTCTTTAATACTTGCTCTCTGGTCAACATGTTTTAGCTACTTGTAGGTTAGTTTTGCTTTGTTTGGTCCCTAGAAGGATGTGGACCCTGTGATAGTGTCCTAACCACATTTGCAAGCCTACTCATGTTGACACTGTTCAGGTACAATCTTCCTCCGACTTCCTGGTCCTCTGTCACTTACAACTTTTAAAGGAAAAAAATGAAATTGACAGCAATAGCCAAGGCAGCAATACAAATTTAAAAACATTGAAATTATACTTCATATTTGTCAGAATGGCAGATATTATGAAAACAAGTAAAAAGAAATGCTGGATAAAGACAAAGCATACGGGTATGAACTGCTAGTGACAGTATAAATTATTACATTTATTATTGACATCACCATTGAGGTCTCTCAAAGAGCTAAACAGAAATCAACTATCTAAATCAGAGCTGCAACACCCCCGGAATCACTCACTATAAGTGTAAATCAGAAAAGACAGGATAAAAAAGCAAGCAAAGAAACAAAACAAAGAATATATACCCAATAGAAGTTTACTATCCAATCATAAAGAAAAATGAGTTTGTCGGAAAGGGGAATCAAGTAGAATTTATGATCTTAAACTGATTAAGCCATACTAAAATTGAATCTTTGATTATACACAGACACACAAAGTCCTGCCTACATATGTGTGTGTATAATATATGTGTGTATAATATATATATGTGTGTGTGTGTGTGTGTGTGTGTGTGTGTGTGTCTGTGTGTGTGTTAAGGGATTATGAAACTGAACAATAAAGGAAATCAATTGACTCAAGGGGTGGGAAGAAGGATAGCAAGTATAGTATAGTATTGGTAAAATAAAGCTCAAAGAAGATGATATATTGTACATTTTATCACCCAGTATTACAGGACATGAATACATGCAAGTAAAGCATATTCAATTAAAAAAGATAGAAGAGACTTGGAAACATGATAAGATAACATGCTATCATACCTCGTGAGGAGAAAGGGACCAACAGTAACTCAGTGAAACATCTCTCATTTCTTTTCTACATCTTGACCTTACTCCATGTCCGTACCAGCCTCATAGTGCTTCATTTTAGGACCTAAACTTCAGTATGCACATCGTGTTTAACATCTTACTTGATTATTTTAGCAAATAATGCCTTAGACTCAGATTCTATATTACAATACAGGATTTTGCGATACTTTAGAAAATATTAATGGAGCCCTTCATCCTAGAAGTGTTTCTTGTTGGTGAATTTTAATTCTTGATTACTAATGATTGTTATATTAATACAATTATAATTTATTAGAAAAATTCATATTTCTATTCTGAATACTTGTGTTTGTGTGTATAGATGCTTTTAGCATTTATAAGCTTCAAAATGATTGCATGGACCTAACATTAAGTGCTTTATTCAAATAGAATATATGTTAAAGATATCTTGGGGGGCATAGAAGATAAAAGGCACAATAAAAATATACTTTTTGTTTTATTAAGATAATCATGGTTCTTAGTGAAATTATTTGATTACCAGCTAGAGAAATACAATGATTATTGTTTTACATATTTTTGTTATTTTCTCTATTATTTATTAATAAATCTTTAACTACCTTACAATCTTAATGTTAGTTAGTACTAATTCATTTTGTAGTATTTTTGTTCAGTGCTTAATCTTGTTCCTTAGAGATACAACATTAAAACTAATTGAAGAATAAATAAATAACAAACTGAAGAACTAGCATAAACAGAAATAGAAATGTAAGAAATTAAGAGAAGTAATCAGATTTTTAAGTAACAAAAATGTAACCCAGTCATCTAAGTCAATCCCAAGAAACTTTATAGTGATTTACTTAAAAGAAATACTTGAAATGAATTTCCTGTTAGTCATTTAAAAATATTACCTATGATTATTATTCAACCATATCATTAACCTATTTATAGAAATATAAACTCTAAATGATTCCAAGCAATAAACAGTATATTGAAGGGTCTAGTCCAATGTAAAACAGATTTATAACAAAAAATCAAAGCTTCTGAATGACTGAAAAATAATAAAAATTATTTTTGTCATATTTTGCTTATGAATTTACAGGAAAAAAGGAATAAAATAGCATAGTTTGGTGTACCTACAATACAAACTTTCATGAAAATTTAGACAGTAAAAAATATAACGGTGTAAAACTTTTACAATAAAATACTCTTCAAATAATCTTGTAAAACCAGGTTTAATATTTACTGAATACTGAAGCATATAAATGTATTTTAGAATTGTTTTTACTATGTGTGCCACTGGAATATAAAAAATTAATATGTAAACACCGGATGTAGATCTCTCTTGAGACACACCCAGAATACAGCAAATACATAGGTGAATGCCAGCACAATCCACTGAACTGAGATCAGGACCCCAGTTGAAGGAATCAGAGAAAGGTCTAGAAGAGCTTGAAGGGGCTCAAGACCTCATATGAACAACAAAGCCAATCAACCAGAGCTTCCAGGGAGTAAGCCACTACCCAAAGACTATACATGGACTCACCCTGGGCTCCAACCTCATAGGTAGCAATGAATAGCCTAGTAAGAGCACCAGTGGAAGGGGAAGCCCTGGGTCCTGCCAAGACTGAACACCCAGTGAACGTGATTGTTGGGGGGAGGGTGGTAATGGGGGGAGGATGGGGAGGGGAAACCCATATAGAAGGAGAGGGGGAGGGGTTAGGGGGATGTTGACCCGGAAACCAGGAAGGGGAATAATAATCGAAATGTAAATAAGAAATACTCAAGTTAATAAAGATAAAAAACATGTAAAAATTAATATATAAAAATTAATGTGTATTAATTTATATTATGATAAATTATGTCCTAATACCTAGTTAGTAGATTAAATTACATTTATGTAAATAAAATGAAAATAATAGACCTAAAATCAATTTTTATATTATGTTTAAATTACCCTTCAATTGATGTGAAGATAAACCATGAATGCGATGACTGATAAAAATGAGTATTTAGTTGGGAATTTGCTTACAGCTTTTAAAGGTGAATCCACAATCATCATTTTGGGGAGAAATTCAGCAAATCGTCGGACATGATGCCAGAGTAGAAGCTTACATCTCATCTGAAAGTTGGAAGTTGAGAAAGAGAGAGATAGTGGGCCTGTAAATACAAAACCTCAAAGCTCACTTTCATGGACACGTCTGCTTCTAAAAAGCCACACATTCAAGATTTTGGAATATTAAGGTTTTACTCCTAAAAAAAAAAAAATCAGGTTTGTCAGCAACTACACCTACATTTAAGACATTCTGACCAATTTCATTATCAGTGTTTAACTTGACTCCCAATTACTTGTGATCTTTGGGTATCCATAGGTAGAATATTGAGTAGCTATTGAGTACCATATAAAGAATATTACATGGTAACAGTACACTTCTGTCAATAAAGCATTTTAAAATCTCCTAAAACAGTCAAGAAATGACAAAAGATTGTTTGGATCTTTGAGTGAAAAGTAAGATGAGGACTCAGACAAGTGACAAAACGAAGATCTCAAAATATTCTCCCCAGGATAATAAAGCAAAGAGGCGGGCATAAAATCCATTAAGCAAAGTTAAAAACGTCCTTAATTCCCATGACTAATGTTAACATCATAACATAGTGAATATGGATAGCTAGTAATATCATTCAATTTTCTTATTTAAAATTAAATTTAGGGAAAATTTATGTATAGTTAAGTGTTTCTGAATAACTCAAGAAATTACATTATCTTTGCATAAGGATTTGGCATAAAAATTAATATATGATTTCTAGTCCTGAGTGTGTAGAAAAAATGCAGAATGGTTTAATCTCAACCATCTAATATTTGAAAACTTTGAGTGAAACCTATTACTGATGAATGACAATAGTAACTGCATGGATTCTGAGGAATCTGTGAATTATTAAAAGTTGTGAATTATTAGGGGAACATGTGATTCTTAGATAATAGCTTCAAGTTCTTTGAGAATAATTTCACTGATTCTATTTTGTCTTTAAAGAAAAAATTGGTGATATCCAAGAAAATATTTGAAAAATAATTAAAATATTCTAGATGCAACATGAAAAGCACAACCTCATGTGACAGCATATGTTTGTAATCTCAGCACTGGTGGCAGAGACAGGAGGATTCTAACACCCAACACGTCACTCATTTCACTTGAAAGTAATTCTTGGGTATAGTAATAAATCCATTTTAAACACAGAATTCAAAAAATATACTGCGTTTTTACATCTGTCCTTCCAGTGGGTAGTCAAACTCATGAGGCTGTGTCGTTCACACTCATGCTCACACGAACACGAAGGAATAGAGATACTTAAGGAAGTAACAAAAAGTTTCACTCACATATTATTCGTCAACCTGATTCCACCTTCCACACAAAAGTAGCCCATATGCAGAAAGTAAATGTACAGTTATTCTGTTAAAACTAAATTAAATTCTGAAGCAAAAAAACAAATATAATTTTCTTCTGAAGAAGTGCATAATATGCATAAATATATGTCACTCAATAAGAACTTCTGAAGATACTTATATTTAATTGATGATAATATTTATTTATTTATTTATTTATTTATTTATTTATTTATTTATTTATTTATTTTTACACTCGAGATTTTATTCCCCTCCAGGTCCACCTTCAGACTGTTTCACATCCTCGCCCCTCCCTCCTGTCTCCACGAGGATGTCTCCACCCCACCCACGCCACCAGACTTCTAAATTCCCTGGGGCTTCCAGTCTCTTGAGGGTTAGATGCATCTTCTCTTACTGAGCCCAAACCCAGGAGTCCTCTGCTGTATTTGTGTTGGGGTTCTCATATTAGCTGGTGTATGCTGCCTGGTTGGTGATCCAGGGTCTGAGAGATCTCGGGGGTCCAGGTTAATTGAGACTGCTGGTTCTCCTATAGGGTTGCCCTCCTCAGCTTCCTCCAGCCTTTCCCTAAGTTAACCAGAGGGCTCCCCAGCTTCTGTTAATTGGTTGGGTGCACATATCAGCACTTTCAGCTGCTTGTTGGGTCTTTGGGAGGGCAGTCTTCCTCAGATTCTTCTCCATTTCCATCGCTGCATTTCTTTCTGACAGGAAGAATTATGGGTCAGAGCTTTGACTGTGGGATAGCAACCCCATGCCTCACGTGGTGCTCTGTCTTTCTGCTCGACATGGATTCAAGTTCCCTCTCCCCAATGTAGGGCATTTCATCTAGAGTTCCACTCCCCCACCCTTTGAGTCCTGAGAGTCTCTCACTTCCCAGGTCTCTGGTGCATTCTGGAGGGTCTTTCCAACCTCTTTCCTCTTGAGCTTGCCTGTTTTCATTCTTTCTGCTGGACTTCAGGGCTTCAGTTCTTTTCCCCTGACCCAGATCATGTTTCCTCCACCCACCCACCCCTGCCACCTACCCCCATTCCCAACCCTCATCCCTTGAGGTTAACATAACAAATTTCCTTTAATATAACAAATTTCCTATTCATTTTAAACATATTTCATAAACACTTACTTTTTAAATGATAAATGTTTATCAAGTTTAATGAGAGGAACAGAAAGAAACAATATAAAACAATGTAGGGAAAGCCAAATTGTTAAGTTATAACGAACATGACATAGGGCTATGATAGATGCAGAGAAACATCAAATTACCCTGTTGCTGATAGCCTCAGAGTGAATGCCGTCTACATGCAGATCTGATAGACTAAGTGAAGTCAGATATTCACAGAAATAGTGGGGAAAACGGCAGAGGAGAAATATAAAATATTGATTAAAAATATACCTCAAAAGCAAAACATAGATAAGATTTCTTGAGTAGACCCCTGGCACTTAGAGCTGCCATCTATAACATTAAAGTGGTCTGACTTCATTAAAGAGTTTAAACACAAAAGATAGCTTGGGGTGTTTTCATGACCAGTTAAGAAATTGGACTACGATATGAATTCAAGTTGTTTAACGAGAATCAACCAGAAGGTTCTGGAGAGCCGAACAACTATGAATTAAAGAGAGAACCTCCACAGATCTAATTGTGTTTCTTCTTTCTTACAGGTGTCTCTCTTCCCCTTTACCTTAGCACCATCTTCTCTTTCCTTCCTCTTGTGTGTGTGTGTGTGTGTGTGTGTGTGTGTATGTGTGTGTGCTTAATTAATCATTCTATTTGTTTACCCCACTTCCTGTTTACCCTTCCCACATCTACCCTCTCCCTCCTCCCCTTTGCCTCTATTAGGGTGTTCCCCACCAAACCAGCCTCTCCTGCCTGACAGCTACAGTATTTCCCTTATCTGGGACATCAAACTTCCACAGAACCAAGGGTCTCTGCTACAATTGCTGCTACATATGTATCTGGAGTCATGGATCCCTCCCTGTAAACTCCTTGGTTGATGGTCTAGTGTCTGGGAGCACTAGGTGGTCCGGACAGTTGATGTTGTTTTTCCTATGGGGTTGCAATCCTCCTCAGCCCCTTCAGTCCTTCCACCAGCTCCACTACCAGGGCCCCAGAGCTTAGTCTAATGGTTGGCTCCAAGCATCACCATCTGCATTGCTCATTTGCTGGCTTGACCTCCCAAGGAGCAGCCACACCAGGTTCCTATCAACAGGCACCTGTTGACCACCACAATGTAGTGTTTGGTGTCTGCATACAGATAGATCTCCAGGTGGAGCAGTCCCCAATGGCTCTTCCTTCAGTCTCTGCTCCATTTTTGACCCCTTTCTTCCTTTGAACAGGAACATTTCTGGATTAAAAACTTTGAGATGGGTGGGTGGCTCCATCCGTCCACCAGGAGCCTTGCCGATCTACTGGAGGTGGTCTCTACAGGATTTATCTCCCCTTTCTCTATGCATTGCAGCTTAAGTCATCCCAGTTGGGTCCTGAGAGTCTCTGTTTCCCCTGGTGTCTGGGATCGTCCAGTGACTATCTCCAGTTCCTCATTCCTGCCCACCCCCCTTGCTACATACTTTTATTTGACCCTCTGTACCTGGTACTTCCTCCTCCCCCTCCCCTGTCCCTCCCATGTACCCCCCTCTCTCTATCTCCCATGATGATTCTGTTCCTGCTTCAAACAGGACTGAAGCAGTCACACCATGCTCTTTCTCCTGAGCTCCAAGTGATCTAAGAGTTGAATTGTGGGAACTGTGAGCTTTTAGGCTAATATCCACTTACTAGTGAGTCCATACAATGTGTGTTTTCCTGTGTCTGGGTTACCTCACTCATTAAAAGCAATGACTTCAAGAAGTTTGCCGGCAAATGGATGGAAGAGGATATATTGAGTGAGGTAACCCTCTCTTCCGTTTTACTTTCTGCTTCTCTTTATTTTCATTATTAACCACATGAAACTCCAAGGGCATTACAGTTTTGTTCTATCAGTGAACTGTTTAGTCAGGATAACTAAAAACTCTACAGTATGTGCTTAGATAACGGAACACCTTTAGGATGATTCAAGATACTACGTGTGTGCAGATAACTCAGGATCATCTGACAGTGAATTTTCAGGATTAAACCATTATGGATATGGCAGAAATCTGATATTCTTCAATAATATCAAAGAAAACAAAACAACACATTCATACTCTTGTACACAGAGAGAGGAGGGAAGGGAGAGGGAGAGATAGAACCAAAGAGTCTTTGGCCTCACTATTTCTGGTCTCTTCCTTTAAATATATTGGGAACATTCTTGATGTGCACATGATGCTTTATGGAGATCGAACATTTCAGGGAGTAATTAGATTTGAGGAACAAATACTCTAAACTGGTGTCCTTTAAAAATAAACTAAAATAAAAACAAACAAACAAAAACCACCTAAATGCAATTGCACCTCTTTCCATTACATGAGGATACAGGACACTTGGGAGGCCATCCCTTATGAATCATTCAGACACCAAAACTCAGTCTTGCAAATCCAAGCTCCCCAAACACTAAGAACAGTACATTTACATTTTATTTTACAGTATCCAGCATGTAGTAATTTCATATGGACTGAGTAAGTATTTTCAAAGTCTACCATACATTTAAAAAGTATGGTCAAGATGTGACAGGTTTCTAAACTGTTTTTTCCTGGAAATGGTGGACACCATTTTTTCACTATTTCCTTCTTCTTCTTCTTCTTCTTCTTCTTCTTCTTCTTCTTCTTCTTCTTCTTCTTCTTCTTCTTCTTCTTCTTCTTCTTCTTCTTCTTCTTCTTTTGTGTGTGTGTGTGTGTGAGTGTGTGTGTGTGTGTGTGTGTGTGTAAGGATTACCTAGATACCATTATTAGGATTTCTATCTGTGAAGTTCTCAAAGTGATAGTGAATCATTTAAGCCTGAACAAACTTCTACCTCTTAAAATAAATGATTAGTACATGTTTAGAAAGGTGCTCCAACCTCATAGGTAGCAATGAATAGCCTAGTAAGAGCACAAGTGGAAAGGGAAGCCCTTGGTCCTGCCAAGACTCAACACCTAGTGAACAACGTGATTGTTGGGGGGAGGGTGGTAATGGGCGGAGGATGGGGAGGGGAAGCCCATATAGAAGGGGAGGAGGAGGGGTTAGGGGGATGTTGGCCTGGAAAACGGGAAGAGGAATAACAATCGAAATGTAAATAAGAAATACTCAAATTAATAAAGATTAAATAAAATAAAAAAGAGAGAAAGGGGCTGGGTAAAACAATTAGACAGTGCCAATATTTTTGTCTCACATTTTATATGAAAATGAAATAATATGTTCCTGTCAATTAAGTTATAGTAAGCAATTTGACAGTAATAAATTTGCATAATATATCCAAATGAGAATCTCTTAAAATTTGCTTTTACAGCACAATTAATTTCACAATGAAATATCTAATCAATGCTTTATTTATTATCTAGACCTAAAAGTTAAAATCTTCCTGAGTTGTTCAGATCATATTAATAAAGAATAATTCAGAAAATACTGAATTAATTTCCAAAGCATCTATATTATATGTTATTTACTTATCTATTGATAAATAATATGTATCAAACTCTTATGTAAGAAAATAAATTAATTCTCATAAGCTTTGTAGTGTAGAAGATTCAATTTTTCTGGACATTTTATGGAAAAAGAAATATCTGTACAGTGTGTGTGCATGGGGAGAACAGAGAGCATGGATTATCGTCTCTCCAGAACCCTTTTCTCCAGAATGACATCATTTTGCTGCTGCACGATTCTTCTTTCCAAGTGTGCACATCTATTTCTTCCTGATAAAGTAATTAAATTCGCATTCCCATTTATAACATTAAGATCATTTTTCTAGTGATTGTTAATATACATTATTTTATACAGGAGGCATGAGAACATCAAATAAAGAAAAAAGAATGAATAGAAAGAACTGAAAGCATTCATCAAATTGAGATTTATTTTAATAGTCATGTTTTCCAATGCACTATGTCAAATTTTGAAGTTCATGTGAAAAGTTTGTCTATTGAAAGAACTGTTTCTCATTCAGAATACATTGTAATTAGGAGGCTGTGATAACATCTATATTACTCTTTCTTTTTAAATTATTTCAAAACGTTGCAGATATCAATTATATAAATATATATTAAATATATGCACACATCTGTACACATTTGGGAGCCTATGCACTATACATCATTTCATACAGAAATAGACTAATGATAATAATATTTTAGCATTTTCTGTTAATATATCAAATGAGTAACTCATTTGATGGAAAAGGTACTCTAATAAATACATATATATTTTATCCACAAATGCATTAGTCTACGCCATTAGAAGCTATACAATAATTGACATTAATCAATCATACTCTTGGTTATAATCATACTCTTGGTTTATGATACAAAGATTAATAAGAGCCTTTAACAACATGTATCTAATGGCAAGTTTGTTTACTGGAAGTGCAGTAAGAGAATGGCACTGCCATAACAAAGTACTAAAGGCACTCATTCATATCTCAGACTCAGGACACAGGCAGTCCAGTATCACAGCGTCTCCATGTCTGTTTCTCATGGGTCCCCTCTCTCGTCTGTAGATGGCCACTCGTTCTCTATCTTCACCTGTTTTCCTATGTGCTCATGCTCTTTCATGCATACCCTTTTGCCAATGAAAAAATATTCAGATTATGTTAGCATCCACCCAAACAAACATATCTTAACCTAATCACCCATAGAGATTGTTATAACTTAATAATTCATTTAAAATTTTTATTTTTAAGTGTAGTTATATTCTTAGATATGAGCTACACTCAGGGGTAAGGTCCATGATGGTCTATAGTACTAAAGAAATCATAATAACTCCAATTTAACAGAGATCTCTATGTCATGAAACATGAATCTTTTATTTAAAACTTGCCAAATCTATCTCAAGTAAATTGTCCAAAACTATGTAGTTCTACACATACAGACTATAAAGAGTATACATTTATTCTGCCAGAATTCTAATTTTATTATATTTTTACAGAAGAGATATATATAGCATTAAAATATATTAAAGAAATTTTTCCTAAGT
The DNA here is from genome assembly GCF_021556685.1 of Rattus norvegicus. Lineage (NCBI taxonomy): Eukaryota > Metazoa > Chordata > Mammalia > Rodentia > Muridae > Rattus > Rattus norvegicus. The sequence continues at coordinate 60,726,302 of NC_141544.1, read as the reverse complement.
AAGGTGTTAATTTTCATTAGGTTGGTAAAAATAAATAAAAATTAATATCAACTTTATATACACATTTGTTTTATATATGTTTATATCTATATAATCAATATATATGTTTATATATAAACTATATGTAAAGCATCTCATGTTATAATTGACCATATTTCCTGAATACTGCTTTAAAATATTTGAACATAGTGATTAATTGTTGGATTAAAGTCTGATAACAACATGCTCAAACCTAGAATTACATATTAACTACATTTCTAACAATGGTCATTTTTCCTTTGTATACTGAATCCTATTTATTTTCAGAAGATAAATAGAGGTTGTAATAAATTAAAGAATCATGTAATAAAAATACTCTTTCTAGTACAGTAGTGGAGGCCACGTCCATTTGTTCTCTACTGTTTGGAAGTGCTTCTATTCTCTGACATCATCAATATATATTTTCTGTCACTTATTTTAAATACGAAGCCAATAATGTATATGTTTGAGTTGATGCCAGATGACATAAACCAGCGTTCATGACAAACAACCATAAATTCTTTTGAGTCATTTTAGAGGAAATACATAACAAAGCTTTATGGAGCCACCAAAAGTTTGAGCTGTGCCTGGAGATTATGCTTTGAAGACGTCAAATTCTGATCATTTTAAAAAATACACCAAATGGTGGTTTCAATAGGACCACACGGATGCCAGAGAGTTCCAGAGGAGACACCACAGCTCATCATGCCAAAGAAGGCTTCAGGCACCGTTGCTGAATTCATTGCCAATCTGACCCTGACAATGAGGCTCTCCTGATACTACACAAGTTACAATAGTGAATACCACACAAGTTACAATAGTGAATAATGCACAAGTTACAATAGTGAATACTACACAAGTTACAATAGTGAATTCTGCATGTTTATTCACTGTGTGGCTGAAATCTAGATAGAAGTTTATGTGTGGATTCTGTTTTGGCCTCTCATTCAAATAGACAACTTGGCAAAAGAATGAGTTTCTACATTTCCCTTAGGATAATTCCCAGATACCCAGACAGTACTATATCATGACACATGTCCCAAAAATATGGCAGATGCCAATTACATTGAGAAAATGAAGTGATGTATTTAATTTACTCCTTTGAAGTTAAGCTTTAGTGGGAAAAAGTAAATAATAAAATAAAAATAAAAAATACAAAGAACGAAGAGAGAGAGAGAGAGAGAGAGAGAGAGAGAGAGAGAGAGAGAGAGAGAGAGAAAGTGTAAAAATAAAAAAAAATCAATTACCCTAATGCTGTCTGAAATAGAAAGTGAAAGAGGAGTTCAGGGTCCCAAATATATAGCAAATAGGAAACACATTTTTGAATGGGGAAAAAACTGGTGTGTGTGTGTGTGTGTGTGTGTGTGTGTGTGTGTGTGTGTGTGTATGCACATAACTTTACCCTCTTCAGGAAATGTTTATTCTTCAGTATTCACCTGTCTCTACTGTAACTATTCAATTATTCAGTTTCATTGAAGAGAAGAGTTCTGTAATGCTTTAGATATAAAAATCAAACTGTACAATTGTTCTTGTTCTAAATTTCCTTCATTGGGAGTCCATTCAAATTAGACATACTAAGGTCTATGATAGGTGATTGAGACATGGCAGACAGAAAAGACTCCAGAAGATAAGATGAGCTATGAAAAATAGCAACAGAAAGCTTGTCAGCCTTAGGTTGTCTCTGTCTCCTTGACTGTATAAATAATAACCAGCTTCTCTAGGTATGGACAGCGGATAAAATCACAAACATGCAGAAGCTTATGATAACATATATATGCATATATTAATTTAAACATTAGCTAGTGAAAGAAGCATAAAATCTATACATATCTTGTGATGCTTTGATATATTTTTATATATATATGTATATGAAACATTGTGTGACGTTTATTTGAGACAGGGTGAACACATCCATCTTTTTAAACGTTTATCACTTCAAACTGCTGAAAACACTCGAAATCCCATCTTTGAGTTTCCAAAACATAAAGTGTGCTATAATTATAGGTTTATATTTTTAGGGAGTAATTTAGCTGGTATGAGCAAGACGTCGGACATTTTTAGTGGCGTATATCTAACAATTATCTTTCTACTTTATTTGCTGCTTCATTGGATATAAAGTTAATATTCAATATAACAAATTCACTTGATGAAGTTTCAGTTGAAAGCACATGTTTCTTTAAAAATTCATGATTCATTAAAATGTCATTGTCGGAATGACAAGTATATTTATTCCAATCAGAGTCAAAGTAGATCCACCTTCTTAGTCAAAAAGTCCATGTCAACACGACCTGCTTCACAGTGTGTGAGGAAGGATAAAAGCTCCAGATAATAATGGGTGCCAGATGTGTATCCATGCTTAATTATCCTTCAAGACTATTTTATTTGAAGTGGCAAGATACTTTTCTTTTGGGGTTTAATTCAACTTCTAAGATTGTCTGTGTTAAGGATCGCCATGAAAATTCTTTACATTCTTAGAATCCTCACCTGACAGAGGAGCGTCTTTCTGCACTTGCAGATACAGCTTCCCAACCATGTACTCAATTCAAGTCTTCTATCACCAAATAGACACCTATATTGTAATCAATTTCTATTTTAATTTAAGTTATAAATTATTTATGCAAATGGATCTGAGTCAAATGTTAACTTATTAATTGATTGCTTATCTTACAAGGGGCAAAAACAACACCAATCCTTAGAGAAAATGATAATTCGCCCAGATGTTTTGAAGAAATACACAGCATTTCAATGGGCAACTGAGTGCTAAAATGCAAAATTTAATGATATGATTATTTAAGTAGATTTTATTGGTTAGTTTTCTTTCAAACATAGTAGATTCTTACTTCGATAACTGGAATTTTTATGTCTGTCAGCAGAAAAATCTAACAGCTTTCTCAACTTAAAAGTTGAGTAGAAAATGTATCACTCCATCCTTCTTTAGAAATTTAAGCTATTGAATGTTTTCAAGCTGTAACTTAAGGTAAAATACTAACCAATATTAACTTTTAATTCCACTGGTCCTCGAGAAATCCCTCGAAAATCTGTGCTGATGAATACTATAAGACACTGGTAAGGAAGTCCCTGCTAGGGTGCTCTGTCGTGTGTGGCGCTAGGGACTTCCTCACTCACACCTTGATAGAGCCTCCTGAAATTATTTACTTACAGTAAAGTATATTGTCAATTGGAAAAATGAGAATATGCAGATAAAGTAAGGCTGCTTTAGGAACAATGTTACCCAAATAACCCAGTTAAGTGACAGGAACCAAGACCATGCACATTCAAATGTCTCCTAGAGTCTAAACAGAATACCAATTCAATTTAATCCATCTTCATATTCTGATACTGTAAGATTTTTTTTAATTTCCATTACATGGTTACATGCAGTAACAAGATACTTCCCTACTTTGGGAAACAGCTGTCAATAGATGAATATGATCGATTTTAATAATAGAATGGTGCTTCCAGATTTGGGCGGCAAAGGAAAATCAGCACTTGTAACTATAGAAATTCAACAAATCATTCAGGCTTGCACTTGCTTTGTAGTGAAATCGTAATATTTCAACAAAATTAATTGAACATCATCTAGCATCATTTAGTGTTAGAATCAGATAAGTCAGTGTAAAAAGGAACTTACTGCCAAATCTGAAGAGACATGTTCATCCCTGAAGCCCATATAATAGACGTAAATAACCTAATCAGTAGTCTCTCATATCCACATGCATGGTATCACACACACACACACACACACACACACACACGGAAAATACCAAATAAATATATACATAAAACAAAGAATAGCACTATATTCTTGTTTTCTTGGATTTTTAAAATTTACTCTTTAATCATTTTTACACTATAGACTTTATCCTATGCCTAGTCTACCTTCCAACTCTTTCACATCCCACCGATCCTCCCAACTGTCTCCAAGACAATATCCCTTCCCCCAGCCAACCCCACCCTTACTCCCTGGGACCTCAAGTCTTTCAGGGGTTAGGTGCATCTTCTCTGCCTATAAATGTGTTGGGGGCCTTATATCAGCTGGTGTATGCTGCCTGGTGGTGGCTCAGTGTCTGAGAGATCCCAAGGATCAAGGTTAGTAGAGACTGCTGGTCTTCTTATAGGATCTCCCTCCTCCTCAGCTTCTTCCAGCTTTCCTCTAATTAAATCACAGAAGTCAGCAGCTTCTGCCCTTTGCCTGGGTGTAAATATCTGCATCTGACTCTTTCAGCTGCTTGATGAGCCTTTTAGAGGGCAGTCATGAAAGGCCCTCTGTTTGTTTGTTTGTTTGTTTTTTAGCGTCTTTTTTTCTTAGATATTTTATATATTTACATTTCAAATGTTATCCCTTTTCCTCTTCTCCCATACTTCCTCGCCACACACACCAGAGCTGCCAGGGAAGCCCCTGTTTCTAAGCATACCACCGCATCAGTATTAGTGTCAGACCTTGGGACCCGACCCGATGTTCCCAGATGAATCCCAATATGGGCCTGTTTCTGGACCTCCTCTTGCTCAGGCTTTTCTCCATTTTTGTCCCTGCAGTTGTTCCAGACAGGAACCGTTCTGGGTCTTGGATGTCAACTCCATCCCTCCACTTGATTCGCTGTCTTTCTACTGGAGGTGGACTGTACAAGTTCCCCCACCCATAGGGTATTTCATCTAAGGTCTATCCCCCTCTTTGAGTCCTGAGAGTCTCTCACATTCCAGGTCTCTGGTACAATCTAGAGAGTCCCCCTACCTCTTACTTCCCGAAGTTGCTGTTTCCATGCTTTCTGCTGGCCCTCAGGGCTTCTTCAGCCCTGTTCTCCCCAATGTCTGAGCATGTTCCCCTCTTCCTTTCCTGTCCCCTTTCCGTTCCAGGTCCCTCCAAGGGTATTGAAAAATGAAAATAGACCCATAATTGTCACCTTGTAAAAAGCTCAAGTTCAAATGTATCAAGCGCTATTTTTATTTAAGGGTAAGTCCACTATTTTTATTTACAAGTAAGGCACTTCTACTTCATTAACATTACAGGCTTTTCTTTAAAAGGGGAACAAGAATACCCTTGTCAGGGAATAGAGAGGCAAAGATTAAAACAGACACAGAAGGAACACCCATTCAGAGCCTGCCCCACATGTGGCCCATACATATACAGCCACCCAATTAGACAAGATGGATGAAGCAAAGAAGTGCAGACCGACAGGAGCCGGATGTAGATCGCTCCTGAGAGACACAGCCAGAATACAGCAAATACAGAGGCGAATGCCAGCAGCAAACCACTGAACTGAGAATAGGACCCCCGTTGAAGGAATCAGAGAAAGAACTGGAAGAGCTTGAAGGGGCTCGAGACCCCATATGTACAACAATGCCAAGCAACCAGAGCTTCCAGGGACTAAGCCACTACCTAAAGACTATACATGGACTGACCCTGGACTCTGACCTCATAGGTAGCAATGAATATCCTAGTAAGAGCACCAGTGGAAGGGGAAGCCCTGGGTCATGCTAAGACTGAACCCCCAGTGAACTAGATTGTTGGGGGGAGAACGGCAATGGGGGGAGGATGGGGAGGGGAACACCCATAAAGAAGGAAACCGGGAAAGGGTATAACACTCGAAATGTATATACGAAATACTCAAGTTAAAAACAACAAAACAAAACAAAAAAATTACAGGCTTCACAGTATAGATCAACTGAAACAAAGGGCAGAGTGAGAATAATGTTAAGTGTGGTTTGTATATTTATATGACTGTCTTGGTTATATAAAACTTGCTGATTACAGAAAACATAAATATTCTTGGCTATACTGAATGAGTCTCAAACCCAAGCATGATTTACTATTTTTTAATTCTTCCTTCCAACTTTCCATCCATCCTTCCTTTCTTCTGTCCTTCCTTCCTCCCTTTTCCCTTTCATCTGTTCTTTCCTTCATCTTTCTTTCTTTCTTCCTTCCTTTCTTTCTTTCTTTCTTTCTTTCTTTCTTTCTTTCTTTCTTTCTCTCTCTCTCTCTCTCTCTCTTTCTTCTTTCTTTCTTTCTTTCTTTCTTTCTTTCTTTCTTTCTTTCTTTCTTTCTTTCTTTCCTTCTTTCTTTTCTCTTACCTAAAGAAAGATAAGGGTCTTACTCTACAGCCCTGTCACTCATAGATACCTGAATGGACAAGTCTAGCCTCAAATTTATGAGAACCCTCCATTGTTTCCCTCCTGAGTGTGAAGATCTTAGGCATATACATGTGATAGTTTCTTATGTTATACAAAACAGTATTTGTTAAAATAACTTTTCATATTTGAGAATTATCTTCTTCAACTTTGTCTGCTATTAAAACACATAGTGCTATGCTCGCAAACTGAACTCTGGCACATCACTAAAAGATAACTAAGCATTTTGTATATGAGCAGTGATCAAGAAACAGCATACCTGGAATCATTATGTTCAACACATGAGCTGACAGATGATATACCTGGGATATGAGTTAGACAGGCTTTAGTGTTGACTTTAAATGGTTAATATATTAATTATATGTCAGTGCCCACCTTTGAAAATTCAACAATAAAGAAAAGTCAAATAATACAATACTAATTACATATTCAGAATGGAAAAATTCTTTTTATTAGATTTTTTATTAACATTCATATGTTATCCCCCTTCCCAGTTTTCTGTCCATAAACCCCCTATTGAACCCCCTTCCCCTTCTATGAGGGTGTTCCTGACCCAACCACCCAGCCCTTCCTGCCTCTCCACCCTGACATTCCCCTACACGGGGGGTGGGTATCCAGGCTTTGCAGGATCAAGAGCTTCTCCTCCCATTGAGCCCTTCAAGGCCATCCTCTACTACATATGCAGCTGGAGCCATGGTTTTGTCCATTGTGTACTCTTTGGACGATGGTTTAGTCCCTTGGACATCTGGTTGGTTGGTACTGTTGTTCTTATGTGGTTGTAAACATCTTCAGTTCCTTCAATCCTTTCTCTAATTTCTCCAATGGGGACTCCATTCTTAGTTCAATGGTTGACTGCAAGCGTTCCCCTCTGTATTTGTCATGCTCTGGCAGAGTCTCTCAGGAATTAGCTATATCAGGCTCCTTAACATTTTAATTGTTTAAGATGTAAATTCAAATGTATATATCATGTTGAGATGTTCATTTGTTATTACATTTTCTAAGTATAAATAGGATTTTAATGGCTTTTGTGATACCTATTGTCCTTGTTGGTTTTTGTTCAACATGACATAAAGTAGTGTCATCTGGCAAGAGGAACCACTACTAAAAAAGACACTTCCCTTAGATTGCTTGTATTGAAGTCTTTGGGGTTATTGTCTTCATTCATAGTTGAGGTGGGATGAGGCACCAGGCCACTAACTGTAGGGTCTCACTCTAAAGCCCTGTCACTCATAGATATCTGAATGGACAAGTCTAGCCTCAAATTTATGAGAATCCTTCATTGTTTCCCTCCTGAGTGTGAGGATCTTAGGCATATACATGATAGTTTCTTATGTTATACGATACAGTGTTTGTTAAAATAATTTTTCATATTTGAGAGTTATGTTCTTCAACTTTGTCAGGGCATTGTGTGAACAACCACTCAAAGACAGTAGGTCCTCAAGTTTAAAGAAAGAAGTCTTAACATACTATGTCTACAAAAGCAGACATAGTATGTTACCCTATGCCCTTTGCTTCTGTTCTTGTTTTCAGGTTTATGTCTTGAAATCCTATCCCATCTTCTCTTCATGAGCTATAAAATGAAATAAACCCTCTCATCCCCAAATTGTTTTTGGTCCTGGTGATTATGACTGTAATATAAATGAAATCATGACATCTGTTTTGTGCATAATTATGTAACTCAAGACATTTAAGATTGTTTATTAGTAAGGTCAAGATCCCAAATGTGAAAAAACTTTCTTTTTAGTATACACTAGAATTTATACAGGGCATAGGGAGGGGAGTCAAGAGGGCAGTAGAGGCAGAGAAAGGGAGAGAGAGAGAGAGAGAGAGAGAGAGAGAGAGAGAGAGAGAGAGAGGTGAAGAGGTGAAGTAGAGGCCTACCATGAGGATTATGGGGAGGAGGGAATGAGGCAAGAGAGAGAAGGAGCAGGAAGAGAGAGCAAGAAAGAACAACTTTCACTGCAATAAATTTTCAAATAAATGCTATGATGTTTATATTCTATACTATACATGTTTATTTATGAAAAGCAATGAAGAAGATGATCGTACATTATATATATGGGTATATATACATAAAATGACAATTTACAGATTATTTTAAACAAAATTACATTAATGAAAAGAAATATAGTAATCTAAAACTACTTATAAGGCTTTCGTTAAAAACATATGCATATTTCTAATTTTTAATCTCAAGATTAGAAAACTTGAATATATGATGAAACATTTTGTAACATATTGTTTAATGGCTTCATGGTGCTTTACTGCATGATTATACAATTATTTCTGCAGTGTTTTAACTAAAAATCTTATAATTTCATTAACATACAAATTATGCATAGTACACATACCTAGGGAAAATCTGTTCTTAGATACATTATGTTTCAAAAATAAATCTCCTTAAGTAGTATTAATGCTAAAATGAAAGTGAAATTTTAAACAACTTTTGACATATATTGACATAATACTCTTTAAAGCATTTGTGCTAATATCTACTTCCAAAGTAGTGAATGGCATTTTAAATGACTAGTGAGTACTTCTCCCTGTGATGTCTCCAGAGTAATAATGCTGTGTCTCATTAATTAAACATCCATGCATTTGAGAATTCAGGCTGAACAGTCTACAAGGGTTTTTAAATACTTGAAAGCTATATCCTCTCTTTTTCATGCACTTTCTTAGAATATGAACTAAGAAATCTGTTTTTAAAATTGGAGCAGTATTAGTCTTTTATCATATAAAAATAAATGAAAAAAATGAAAACGTAGTTAAGAAAATCATCTTAAAATGAAACATTGTAAACACCTTGATCACATCCTAGCAGTACAAAAGGAATATACAAAAGAGTGATTCAGGTAATATTTCTATGGGAACAGTGCAAAGATCTGCAAGTATCAAGGACCTGGGTTCAAGTCACAGCACCACAATATACAGAATTTTTTCTGAATTGTAGAAGACTAAAAATGACCATGTGAGAAGCATGAGTTGTGAAAGAAATACTTAGGAATAACAATAAATATGTGTTAGGTTCCTGGAAAACAGAGTGTAGGACCAAATAGACCCTGTTACCTAGCAGATGTAACAGGTCAGCAAACTGGTGTTTTTAAAAAGTGGTTGTGTCTAAAACCTTCTCTTGTGATGATCCAAGCACTTCACCATGTTTTCCCATGAAAAACATAAGCTGGATGAAAAGGGACATAAAAGGGAGTGGGTAAGACAGACATTTCCTTTTCCTTTTCCTCTGAAACTTAGTGAGGCTCTAATATAGTTTATATTTCTTGTAGTCTCATGGATAGTTATGTTGTCTCCTCCAATGTGGAAGATTCCCTAAAGTATTTTTTATAAATAAGAGATTAATTCATGACAATAAATTGCTTTAGTATATCTTTATCTGAAAATTATTAATTTTTCTTTTGTAATGAAAGAATGCTTTGCCATGCATAATACTCTGTTGGCAGCTGTTTTCTTAACACCAAGTTCTATTAACTTTAAAATTGTCAGTTCAATAATCTGCTGTTATTCTGATAGGCCTTCCTTTATATTTTTGTAGGAGTGTTTCTTGTACCAATTTCAGTAAACTTTATTTGTGCTGTATCTTAAGTGTTTTAATCATAAAATCACAATGGAAGACTTATTCCTGGTATTCTTATTTCTTTCTTCACTGAAATATCATCTCCTACTGAAACTAAGAAAAATGTTTTGCTATGACTCTTTTGCATATTCCTTCTGTACTGCTAGGATGAGATTATTCTCATTTAGTGCCTAAACCTCTAAAGTTTGTCTTTTTAGAGAATCATGTTTATCTGAGGATGCCCTCTTTTATGTTTGTATCTTTGTTCAATTGCTCATAGCATATTATCTGACACCTTCCAATTTTCCTACAGCTGTCGTGTATTTAAACATACGTAGAGTCATTATTTGATGTTCTCTCTCTGCATTTTCATCTAACACAATCTTGCAGAATGCTCTTTCTGTAGGGTTACTACATTTTGGAGGTCTTTATATTGTCTTTTTTTATTTACTACATTAATATATTTGGGTTTATATATCTGGTTTTTCAACTCTTTGGTTTGTTTTATTACATCATTGCTATTTTTACTCAAAGCAGTTGTAATGTTCAAGTGGGATTTGGATATGGCATTAATCTGTATGCAGTTAAGAAAATAAAAACTCAAACCTCGTTAATCCTGGCCCACAGCTCCCTGATCCCAAACTCCATGGGAGAGAGACATCATTGCCCAGACGTGTGGTCAATCCTGAAACTGCAGAGCAAGAGAGACTGCCACTTCTGCCCGCCTTTGCCCATATCCCTGGCACAAGAGGAAATGTGTAGGGCCTCTGGGAACAGAAAGAGAGGGGCAGGCAAGCTGCAGGAGACCTATGGTCCAGATTGTGCCTGGATCTGAAGGGACCTGGTCAAACAGCTCCCTGCTCCCAAATCCCATGGGAGGGAGATCTAGACCTTCAGAGGTGCATACATGCCTGGGAAACCAGAGGAGACTACTCTCTGCCCACATTTCTGACTCTAGAGGAAAACACCTAGTGCCACCAGGGACCCTGCCCACAGGGATGCAGAAGTGGGTGCAGGCCATTCTGGTTGCTGCCCTCAAGGAGAACTGAAACCTAGCCCCAAGGAGAGACATCAGGCCCGAGACCAGAGGGAAGACCAACTTTTATGCTCAAAGTGACCTGCCAGGTAGACTCAGGACACATACTCACAGGAACAGTTGAAAGCCAGTGGACAGGAATGACTACATGCCTGAAAGAAGAACACTCTGTTCCCATAACAAGCTGAAAGAAAACGGGAAAACAGGCACTCCTGACACACAGGCTTATAGGACGATCAAGCCACTGTCAGAAATAGCAGAACAAGGTAATGCTGGAGACAAACTGATGGCTAGAGGCAAGCGCAGGAACCCAAGCAAAAGAAACCAAAACTACATGGTATCATAAGAGCCCAATTATCCTACCAAAGCAAACACTGAATATCAAAACACAGCAGAAAAGCAAGAACTAGATTCAAAGTCACATTTGATCATGATGATGGAGGACTTTAAGAAAGATATAAAGAACTCCCTTAGAGAAATGCAGGAAAACACAAGTAAACAAGTAGAAGCCCTTAGAGAGGAAACACAAAAATCCCTGAAAGAATTACAGGAAAACACAATCAAACAGGTGAAGGAATTGAAAATGGAAATAGAAACAATAAAGAAAGCAAAAAGGGAGACAACCCTGGACATAGAAAACCAAAGGAAAAGGCAAGGAGCCATAGATACAAGCATCACCAACAGACTACAACAGGTAGAATGGAGAATCTCAGTAGCAGAATATTCCATAGAAATCATCAAAATAACTGTCAAAGGTAGTGTAAAATGGAAAAAGCTACTGGCCCAAAACATACAGGAAATCCAGGACAAAATGAGAAGATCAAACCTAAGGATAATAGGTATAGAAGAGAGTGAAGACTCCCAGCTCAAAGGACCAATAAATATCCTCAGCAAAATCATAGAAGAAAATTTCCCTAACCTAAAGAAAGAGATGCTCATAAACATAAAAGAAACTTACAGAACTCCAAATAGATTGGACCAAAAAAGAAACACCTCCCATCACATAATAGTCAAAACACCAAATGGACAAAACAAAGAAAGAATATTAAAAGCAGTAAGGGAAAAAGGTCAAGTAACATATAAAGGCAGACCTATCAGAATTACACCAGACTTCTCACCAGAGACTATGAAAGCCAGAAGATCCTGTACAGATATCATACAGAACCTAAGAGAACACAAATGCCAGCCGAGGTTACTGTATCTAGCAAAAATCTCAATTAACATAGAAGGAGAAATCAAGATATTCCACGACAAACTCAAATTTACACAATATCTTTCTACAAATCCAGCCCTACAAAGGATAATAAATGGTAAAGCCCAACACAAGGAGGCAAGCTACAACCTAGAAAATGAAAGAAACTAATCATTTTGCAACAAAACGAAGAGAAGACAAGGACACAAAAATAATCCAACCTCCTGATATGAAGATAACAGGAAACAATAATCACTATTCCTTAATATCTCTCAACATCAATGGACTCAATTCCTCAATAAAAAGACACATATTAACAAACTGGATACATAATGAGGACCCAGCATTTTGCTGCCTACAGGAAACACACCTCAGAGAAAAAGACAGACACTACGTCAGAGAAAAAGGCTGGAAAACAAATTCCCAATAAAATGGTCTGAAGAAGCAAGCAGGAGTAGCCATTCTCATATTGAATAAAATTTATTTTCAACCAAAATCATCAAAAAAGATAAGAAAGGACACTTCATATTGATCAAAGGAAAAATCAACCAAGATGAACTCTCAATCCTTAATATTTATGCTCCAAATATAAGGGCACCTACATACATAAAAGAAACCTTAGTAAAGCTCAAAGTACACATTGTACCTCACACAATGATAGCAGGAGATTTCAATACCCCACTCTCATCATTGGTCAGATCATGGAACAGAAATTAAACAGAGACATAGACAGACTAACAGAAGTTATGAAACAGATGGACTTACGAGATATTAATAGAACATTCTATCCTAAAGCAAAAGGATATACATTCTTCTCAGCACCTCATGGTACTTTCTCCAAAATTGACCATATAATTGGTCAAAAAATGGGCCTCAACAGGTACAGAAAGATAGAAATAATCCCATGCGTGCTATCAGACCATCACGGGCTAAAGCTGGTCTTCAATAACAATAAGGGAAGAACGCCCACATATACATGGAAATTGAACAATGCTCTATTCAATGATAACCTGGTCAAGGAAGAAATAAAGAAAGAAATTAAAGACTTCTTAGAATTTAATGAAAATGAAGGTACAACATACCCAAATTTATGGGACACAATGAAAGCTGTGTTAAGAAGAAAACTCATAGCTCTGAGAAAGAAAGAGGAGAGAGCATGTATCACCAGCTTGGCAGCACACCTAAAAGCTCTAGAACAAAAAGAAGCAAATACACCCAGGAGGAGTAGAAGGCAGGAAATAATCAAACTCAGAGCTGAAATCAACCAAGTAGAAACAAATAGGACCATAGAAAGAATCAATAGAACCAAAAGTTGGTTCTTGGAGAAAATCAACAAGATAGATAAACCCTTAGCCAGACTAATGAGAGCACACAGAAAGTGTGTCCAAATTAACAAAATCAGAAATGAAAAGGGAGACATAACTACAGAATCAGAGGAAATTCAAAATATCATCAGATCCTACTATAAAAGCCTATATTCAACAAAACTTGCAAATCTGGAGCAAGTGGACAATTTCCTAGACAGATACCAGGTACCGAAGTTTAATCAAGAATAGATAAACCATTTATACAACGCCATAACTCCTAAAGAAATAGAGCAGTCGTTAAAAGTCTCCCAACCAAAAAAAGCCCAGGTCCAGACGGGTTCAGTGCAGAATTCTATCAGACCTTCATAGAAGACCTCATGCCAATACTATCCAAACTATTCCACAAAATTGAAACAGATGGAGCACTAATGAATTCCTTCAATGAAGCCACAATTACTTTTATACCTAAACCACACAAAGACACAACAAAGAAAGAGAACTTCAGATAAATTTCCCTTATGAATAATGAAGCAAAAGTTCTCAGTAAAATTCTTGAAAACCTAATCTTAGAACACATCAAAACAATCATCCACCATTATCAAGTAGGCTTCATCCCAGGGATTGTTTAATATCGGGAAAACCATCAACATAATCCAATATATAAATGAATTGAAAGATAAAAACCACATGATCATTTCATTAGTTGCTGAGAAAGCATTTGACAAAATTCAACACCCCTTCATGATAAATATCCTGGAAAGAACAGGAATTCAAGGCCCATATCTAAACATAGTAAAGGCCATATATAGCAAACCAGTAGTTAACATCAAACTAAATGGAGAGAAACTTGAAGCAATCCCACTTAAATCAGGGACTGGACAAGGGTGCCCACTCTCTCCCTAGTTTTTCAATATAGTTCTCAAAGTCCTAATCAGAGCAATCAGACAATGAAAGGTGATTAAAGCAATACAGATTGGAAAGGAAGAAGTCAAAATATCACTATTTGCAGACAATATGATTGTATACTTAAGGGATCCCAAAAGTTCCACCAGGGAACTACTAAACCTGATAAAAACCTTCAGCAAAGTGGCTGGGTATAAAATTTACTCAAATAAATCAGTTGCCTTCCTCTACACAAATTGAAACAAACTGGGAAAGAAATTAGGGAAATGAAACCCTTCATAATAATCCCAAAAAATATAAAATACCTTGAAGTGACGTTAACCAAGCAAGGGAAAGATCTATATGATAAGAACTTTAAGCCTCTGAAGAAAGAAATTAAAGAAGATCTCAGAAGATGTAAAGATCTCCTATGCTCGTGGATTGGCAGGATTAATATAGTAAAAATGGTCATTTTACCAAAAGCCATCTACAGATTCAATGCAATCCCCATCAAAATTCCAATCCAATTCTTCATAGAGTTAGACAGAAAAATTTGCAAATTCATCTGGAATAATGAAAAACAAGGAAAGCTAAAACTCTCATAAACAATAAAAGGTCTTCTGGGGGAATCACTATCCCTGAATTCAAGCAGTATTACAGAGCAATAGTGATAAAAACTGCATGGTATTGTTACAGAGATAGGCAGATAGACCAGTGGAATAGCATTGAAGACCCAGAAATGAACCCATATAACTATGGTTACTTGATTTCTGACAATTGGGCCAAAACCATCCAATGGAAAAAAGATAGCATTTTCAACAAATGGTGCTGGATCAAATGGAGGTCAGCTTGTAGAAGAATGCAGACTGATCCATTCTTATCACCCTGTACATAGCTTAAGTCCAAGTGGATCAAGGACCTCCGCATCAAACCAGATAAACTCAAACTAATAGAAAGAGAGAGAGAGAGAGAGAGAGAGAGAGAGAGAGAGAGAGAGAGAGAGGAAGAATCTTGATCACATGGACATGGGAGAAAATTTCCTGAACAAAACACCAATGGCTCATGCTCTAAGATCACGAATCAACACATGGGGTCTCATAAAATCACAAAACTTGTGTAAGGGAAAGGACACTATTGTTAAGACAAAACGGCAACCAACGGATTGGGAAAAGATCTCTTCCAATCCTACAACTGTTAGAGGTTTTATATCCAAACTATACAAAGAATTCATGAAGTTAGACTGCAGGGGAAAAATAACCATATTAAAAATGGGGTTCAGAGCTAAACAAAGAATTCATAGCTGAGGAATGCCGAATGTCTGAGAAGCACCTAAAGAAATGTTCAACATCTTCAGTCATAAGGGAAATGCAAATCAAAACAACCCTGAGATTCTACCTCACACCAGTCAAAATGGCTAAGGTCAAAGACTCCAGCTACAGCTGCTAGCGAGGATGTGGAGAAAGGGGAACACTCCTCCATTGTTGGTGGGATTGCAGCAGGTACAACCATTCTGGAAATCAGTCTGGAGTTTCCTCAGAAGATTGGACATTGCACTACTTAGGAGGCAGCTATACCTCTCTTTGGCATATAGCCAAAAGATGCTCCAACATATAACAATAACAAATGCTTCACTATGCTCATAGCAGCCTTATTTATAATAGCCAGAAGCTGTAAAGAACCCAGATGCCCTTCAACAGAGAAATGGATATAGAAATATGGTACATCTACACAATGGAATATTACTCAACTATCAAAAACAATGACTTTATGAAATTCATAGGCAAATGGATGGAACTGGAAAATATCATCCTGAGTGAGGTAACCCAATCACAGAAAAACACACATGGTATGCACTCATTGATAAGTGGCTATTAGCCCAAATGCTCATATTACTCTAGATGCACAGAACACATGAAACTCAAGAAGGATGACCAAAATTTGGATGCTTCCGTCTTTTTTTAAAAGGGGAACAAAAATACCCTTCGGAGGGAATAGGGAGGCAATGTTTAGAACTGAGGCAGAAGGAACACACATTCAGAGCCTGCCCCACATGTGGCCCATACATATACAGCCATCCAATTAGATAAGATGGATGAAGCAAAGAAGTGCAGGCCGACAGGAACCAGATGTAGATCTCTCCTGAGAGACACAGCCAGAATACAGCAAATACAGAGGCGAATGCCAGCAGCAAACCACTGAACTGAGAATAGGACCCCCGTTGAAGGAATCAGAGAAAGAACTGGAAGAGCTTGAAGGGGCTCGAGATCCCATATGTACAACAATGCCAAGCAACCAGAGCTTCCAGGACTAAGCCACTACCTAAAGACTATACATGGACTGACCCTGGACTCTGACCTCATAGGTAGCAATGAATAGCTTAGTAAGGGCATCAGTGGAAGGGAAGCCCTTGGTCCTACCAAGGCTGGACCCCCAGTGAACAGAATTCTTTGGGGTATGGCATTAATGGGGGGAGGATTCGGAGGGGAACACTTATATAGAAGAGTAGGAGGGGTTAGGGGGATGTTGGCCTGTTAACCGGGAAAGGGAATAACATTTGAAATGTAAATAAGAAGTACCCAGTTTAATAAAGATGGAAAAAAGAAAATAATTCAGACAGAGCCTCAGGGTATTTGCTTCCAATTATTGCACTGTATTATTTCTTGAGTAGGGCGTTAACCTGGAAAAAACAGTAGGTACTTTTTGACATTAGCACTGTACAATTGTAAGACCACTCAACTTATAATAATGGCTTGTTTTCATTAAAGAACTTTTGTGGGATAAAGTATACTCAGATTTAATTTTTTAGTGTTAGGAGTTCCTGGAAGTGTAATGAGTAAATATATGATTTACTTAGAAAATCATATGATTAGAAAATTGTGGCGGATAGAGTGGTACGAGGAGAAAATTAGGATATTGTCATAGGTACACAAATTTTAAAGATACTTAAAGCAATCGAAGCTATAATTGAGAAGTAAACAGTGGAAGTGGTAAGGATAAGAAGTAGAAAATGCATTTGCAATAAGTTGGAAGATGCATGAGACCTGGCTGGAGTATATTAAAGGATGGTATAGTAATCAGGGGAGTTGACTGTAATCAGCGGTTCTAAAACTACTTGAGAAATATTGAAACAAATGCAGAACATCATAAATTATGTTTGAAATACTAGAAATTAAGTAGTACTATGCATAAAAAAGTGGCTTCTTTTTTTGGGGGGGGAGGAAATTGCTCAGTAATAAGAGCATTTACTACTTTGTTTGGCCGAGAATGAAATCCAGCATCTGGTCAGGAGACTCAAACTCCCGTGTGTCCGAACCAGGATGGTGCTGTCTATAACCTCTGAGAGTATCCACAGTTTTTTTCTCAGTTAACGTTCATGTAAACACACTCTAATTCACTAAATATTAAGTCTCTAAAAATAAAGAATAGTTAAGGGAATAAAGTTGCTGTCACAGCTGCACTGAATTGGAAAGTGAAGGCTTTGGGTTCTTCTAGCTTTACCAATCCCAGGTGATTCTGTGTGATGGAGCTGAATGGGGGTTTGACTTTGCAGCCTTGTTCCTGGATTCTGCAGTGTTGAAGGGGGCGATATAAGTCATTTTCTTTGGAGCACTGCACAGCAGTCTTTTCTGGTCATACAAGTCTATTATATGTGAGGCATTACCCTGACCCCTACACTTTATTTTTTTCTGTTTTATTTTTTTAATTATTAATAGTGCTGTAAAATGTTTTAAGAAATTGTTAGCAAATACACTATTGTACCACAGTAAAAAAGCAATTTGGCCTGGTTTATGTGAGTACTGTCAATACCCTTGAATAACTTTATTTATAGTCTTCGTTGCACCAATAAATTAAAGAAAACAACGTTAGTGTTTTAGTAAGAGGTAGAGAAGTAGTTGCTATAACATAGCAGGTGAAACTAATAGTAAACGACTATTAAGTCAAATACAGATGGCATCTATGTCAATATGATAGGTGACTGAAACTCCAATGAGAATCATGGGAAATATTGCTGGAAAAGGTCACACCAAGCCTAGGCTGCTGAGAACCTATCTGAGAAGTGATCTTAACTTCTCAGGGTGCTGAAACAGAAAAGCTAAGGGAAATGAACCTAAAAGCTAAAAGCTAAGGGATATTCTGCTTGGTCAAATAAGGCTGGCACAGAAATGCAAACAGCACCTGATATGAGCAGTTTCTAGAATGTCAAAATGTTGACAGCAGGGAAGCAGCCAGTAGGATGGTGGTGGGAGTGGACTGTGGATGAAGAAGATCTCGAAGCTTCACCTGGATAGTTGGAACATGTTTTAATGACCTATCGTAAAACGTAGCAGATGCAGACATTGCGAATATATTATATATTTCAACACAGCTGGAAGAATGGATTTGAAATGCTTTCACCATGGGAAAAGTCATAATTTGGTGAGTAATGAGTTTAATTTGATTTGTGTGCAGTGAACAAATTAACTGCTATATCACATTATATATATATGGCTGGTCTTGAACTCATAGAGATCTGCCTGCCTCTGTCTCCTAAATACCTTGATTAAAGGCACACAACACACCTGATTTAATTCTTATTTGTTAATGAGGTTTTATTTCTCTTTTTTCTTTTATTAGATTTTTTACATTTACATTTTAAATGTTATCCCATTTCCCAGTTTCCCTTCCAGAAACCCCCTGTCCTATCCCCCCTACTTCTATGAGGGTGCTCTCTCACCCACCCATCTACTCCCTCCCACCTCTCTGCCCTGACATTCTGCTACACTGGAGCATCGAGCTTTGAGAGGACCAAGGGCCTCTCCTCCAATTGCTGTCCGACAAAGCCATCCTCTGCTACATATGTGGATGGAGTCATAGGTCCATCACTGTGTTTTCTTGGGTTGGTGGTTTAGTCTTGGTTGCAAACCCCTTCAGCCACTTCAATCCTTTACTCCGCCATTGTGGACCCCATTCTCAGTTCAATGGTTGGCTATGAGCATCTGCCTCTGTATTTGTCAGGCTCTGGCAGAGCCTCTCAGGACACAGCTATATCAGGCGCCTGTCAGCAAGCACTTCTTGGCACCCTCAATACTGTTCGCTCCAGCACAGCACTTTTAGGCAAGCCAGAAGACCTGTGTAGTATAGGCAGAGGCCTGCGAGATTAGGTTTAAATTTGTGTCTAGCTGGATTCTTATCCTATATTTTCTTGCCTGCCTCTTTCCAGAGCTTTGCTGGCACTCCATGACATGTGCTATATATCATCTTCACTGTCATCATCTCTCACGCTGTAGTTATAATTTTACGTTTATTTAGATGCCAAGTTGTTTCAATACTTTTATTGGAAAAATTGTCACCTTGTATTGCATGATCACTCCTTTATGGTCGAAGAACAGGTGATCATATGTGCACATTTTCCTTCATAGCCTCTGCTTTTGTTTCATGTAACCCATTCCCAGTCTGTCCTATGTCGGTTATTGTATTATCAAAATCAATCCACATTATTTAGTATCAGCCCACCAACTCCATCCTTCAGAGAAGAGACCTAGATCTAGGTCCTACACATAAAAATATCCGATATTTATTAGAATGCAACAAAAGTACTTATGAGGTTAGATTGCAAGTTTATTAAATCTATACATCAACTTAGAACTACCTATCTTGGCACATTGAATGTTTCTATATATGTACGTAGAATATCTCGATGTTCATTTTCTTAGCTCACCATTACTATTTTCCAACCAAATACTGTTATTTTATTCATATGAAACTTTATGTAATGTGAGAATATTACCACCTTTATATTTTAACTAGCCTTACTAAGAAAGATTAAAGCTTCAGCTATTAATCATGGTATTAGTTGGAGATTTCTGTGGCATGCTTTATAAAATTGAGAAATTGATTTTTACTTTTAGTTTTACAAAGTTTTTATCATTTGATAAGTTACACTAATATCTTTAAAAGTTAGATAAACCTGGGCCATTTGGGATAATCTTGTCTTGTTGTATAATTATTTTTATACCTTGGGGAAATCTACTTACTAATATTTTGTTAAGATATTCACAAAAATGCTAAATTATAGCTCTTTTGTACTTTGGCATAATACATATATATATATATATATATATATATATATATATATATATACTGCACCAATGTTTGTATGTACATGTGTATATCGATCTGTACAAGCCTGTGTGTGTGCTCAGAGCTGGAACAAGATGTTAGATCCATCAGAATTAGAGTTACAGGTGTCTGCATGAAGCATGCTGACACACATGAGTCATGGTATCGTATCCAACCTTCCCCATGGCTGTTTGTACGCACTACAGTGATTCAGCCATATTTTAAGCACTTTATTCCCCCTTTTAAAAGGGTATGTTTATTTTAGCATATGTTTGAAATAATCTTTTCTCTCCAATGGAATTTTACAAATAATTTCTACGATAAATGTCTGGTTGAATTTACTAATAGTATATTTTGGCTCATTCTGTTTTGAAATGTTGCTTAAATTACATCTTATTATATATTTTTATATCTATCAATATTTTTATAAATACATCTATATGTGTTTGTGTGTTTGTGTGTTTGTGTGTGTGTGTTTGTGTGTGTGTGTGTGTGTGTGTGTGTGTGTAGCTATTTCATAATTGTAGTAACTAGGACAAAACAGAATTCAGTGAATACTGCATATCAGAGTTGTAATTTGTTACATATGTTTACATGCTTATATGTGTGTGCTACTAAAAAAGAGGTAAGAGTTTAGCTTACTAATGTTCAATATATTAGTGGTTACATCAGTTACTTTTTCAAAATGTTCTTAAAATTATGTTTTTTATAGATTGTGAATTTCCATTTGTATTATATTCTTTAAATAATAAAATGCCACAAACCTTGTCTTTTCCATTTCAAAGCATTATATGATGAGTATATTGATATTTGCGTTATTGTATATGTTTATGCTTTAAAAATTTTAAAGAGATCTCTCAGAGAAATATGATTAGATCTGAATAGGAAGGTGAGAGGCTGATTTAACAAAAGAGGCTTAAAAGAAACAGCAGCATTCAGCATGCAACTGGTCCAAGAACAAATGCAAAGCACACATTGATCATGAATTAACAGAATACTGAATATATTTTACATTCTATAACAAAAAAAATTGGGACAGAACTCTGATGTATTTAAATTTTCCCTGCACCTTTTCCTTTTCTAAATTCATTCTGCAGCATCAACAGCACAAATACATAGTCACAATCATGACATTAATGTTGTAATTTAAAATATATTACAAAATTATACCCTTTTAAAAGGAAATACTGTATTAAAAATAAGATGATACGTTACACTGACATTATTCTCCAGTTGTAAGAGTGAAATAAAGTAGCTTTATGTGAGGACAGTGTATGGAATAAAGGATGACCAATAACTTTCTGTGAAAACTGTCAAGGAATGAATTATTTCCCTACAATTAAGTTTCTGTAATACTTGTGAGTTGTTAGACATTTTCTGATAGAAAAGAGCAGGGAGGTCAGCGTCTCCTTGTCTTTTATAGAACATTCAGTTAGACTATTATGAATTGAATTGAAAAATTATGGTCATAACTACATGACCAACTCTAACTATCTCAGTTCTGAACAAGATGATGATGATCATGATGGTTAATATGAGATTATTAATCATAAAGCTATCTCTGGACCTGTCATAAGAATTTTGTCCAGCCATTTACAATAACTGACTGTACTATAGTGCAAAAAAAAATCTATACTTGTGCATCTGAGGCAGCTTTACAAAAACTAAATTCTCAATTTATTATCAGGAACTTCAATCCCAAACTATTAGCACTCATACTGAATGCACAATGGGACTCTTTTATCCAGTTCAGCACGTCAAAGAGCACCAACATGGAGTACTAGAGACTATACTGTTAAAACTTTCAATAGACATATTATTTGAAAAATAACCATTCGTTATATTTAGAATTTTTTCGTTTCTTAATACTTAATTCTCATCATTGACTTTCATCACACCAGAATTGTATACATTATGGAAAAGTAAGTATGTGAAAATCAGACTATTTTGGATTTATATTCCTATATAAATGTAAATTTAAAAACCTCCAGATCGACTACCGAGCAATAGTGATAAAAACTGCAGGGTATTGGTACAGAGACAGACAGATAGACCAATGGGACAGGATGGAAGACCAACAGTAAAACTACACACTTACGCACACTTGATCTTTGACAAAGAAGTCAAAAATATACAACGGAAAAGAAGCATCTTCAATAAATGTTGCTGGTCTAACTAGATGTCTGTATGCAGAAAAATTAAAAAAATAGACCCATATTTGTCACCATGCACAGAGCTTATGTCCAAGTGGAACAAGGACCTCAACATAAAGCCAGACACAAGAAATTAATAGAAGAGAAAGTGGGAAAGAACCTTGAACTCATTGGCACAGGTAGAAATTTCCTAAACAGAACTCCAATGGCTCGCACTCCAAGATCAAGAATTGATAAGCGGGACATCATGAAAATAGAAAGGCAAAGGACATATTCAATAAGATATCAACATCCTACAGAATGGGGAAAATCTTCACTAGTCCCACATATGATAGAGGGGTAATATTCAAAATATATGAAAAACTGAAGAAACTTACTATCAAAAAAACCAAACAGTCCAGTCAAAAATGGGGTATAGAACTACACTGAGAATTTACAATAGAGGAATCTGAAATGGCTGAGAAGAACTTTTAGAAATATTCAAAGTCCTTAGTCATCAGAGAAATGCAAATCAAAGCGACCCTGAGATTCTACTTTACAGCAGTCAGAATGACTAAAACCAAAACCTTAATTGGTAACACATGTTGGCAAAGATGTGGAGAAAGAGGAACATTCATCCATTTCTGGTGGGATTGCTGGTATAACCACTCTGGGAATCATTTGGAGGTTCCTCTGAAAATCTGAAATAGACATACATAAAGATACAGAAATAACACTCTTGGGAATATTGCCCAAGTTTCCCCACCATGCCAAAAGGGCACGTGTTCCACTCTGTTCATAGTGGCCTTATTTGTGATAGCCAGAAGCTGGAATCCGCCCAGATGTTCCATGATAGAAGAATGGATACAGAATATGTGGTCCATTTATTTACCCAATGGAATACTACTGCTATTAGGAACAAGGACAAATGGATGGAACTAGAAAATGTCATCCTGAGTGAGGTAACTCAGACCCAAAAGGACGTGCATGGTATGTTCTCACTGATAAGTGGATATCAGCCAAAAATAACAAAATATAGAATAACCAAGGTACAGTTATTCTGTTACAGTTATTCAGTAAAAAAGGTCAACAAGCTGAAAGGATGCCACATCTTCTATGATGTTTTCTGAATCTTATAAGCAGAGATTCTACTGTAGTTGCATAGCTATGTTTACACACCACTGTTGGTGGGATCCCAAACTGGTACAACCACTCTGGAAATCAGTCTTGAGGTTCCTCAGATAATTGGACATTACACTACCTGAGGACCCAGCTATACCTCTCTTGGGCATATACCCAAAAGATGCCCCAACATACAGCAAAGACACATGCCCCACTATGTTCATAGCAGCCTTATTTATAATAGCCAGAAGCAGTAAAAACCCAGATGCCCTTCAACAGAGGAATGGATACAGAAAATGTGGTACATCTACACAGTGGAGTACTACTCAGCTATAAATAAAAACTACTACTTAATGAAATTCATAGGCAAATGGAATGAACTAGAATGGAATCATCCTGTGTGAGGTAACTCAAATACAGAAAAACACACTTGGTATGGACTCATTGATAAGTGGATATTTGCCCAAAATCTTGAATTACCCAAGATACAATCCACAGACCACAGGAAGACTTCAAGAAAAGGATGACCAAAATGCAGATGCTCCCACTCCTTCTTAAAAGGGGGAAAATACCCATAGGAGGGGATATGGAAGCAAAGTTTACAGCAGCAACTCAAGGAATGGCCATTCAGAGACTGCTCCACATATGGCCCATATATACAGCCACCAAAATAAATAAGTTTGATGAAGCTAAAAAATACATGCTGAAAGGGACCGGATATAGATCTCTCCTGAGAGACACATCCAGAGCATGTCCAATACAGAGGTCAATTCTAGCAGCAAACCACACACCTGAGAACAGAACCCCCTTGGGGGGAGTTAGAGGAAGTATTTGAAAGAATTGAAGGAGCTTGCAACCCCACAAAAAACAATGTCAATCAACCAGAGCTTCCAGGGACTAAACCACTACCAAAAGACTATGCGTGGACTGACCCAGGGCTCCAACTGCATATGTTGCAGAGGATGGCCTTGTTGGGGCACCAGTGGAAGGGGAAGCCCTTGGTCCTGTCAAGATTGGACTCCCAGTGTAGGGGAATGTGGAAGGGGGTAATAAGGGGGATGTATAGGGAGGAATACCCATATGGGGGAGGGGAGGGAATGGGGGCTTATGAACAGGAAACCAGGAAGGGGAATAACATTTGAAATGTAATTAAAGAAATGTATCTAATAAAAAAATTAAAAAAGAAAAGAATTTCCTGTGGAAAAATGTATGTCTAAGTCTTATTTATTTCATATATTTCTGGGTATCTCTGTGATATATTGTTATTAAACAGTCTTGATGTTAGATGTCTCATGATACCAATACTGATTGTAGCAGACATACTATTTTTTCTCAGCCATTTGACAGTGGAAACTACACTTGTATATTTACTAATTACTTAAATTCTAGTTGTGCAACCACTTAAAAACTCTTGAAGTAGAAATATTCAGGCAAAGTAGGGAAGATTCAATCTTTGTGGCTATTGTCATTTTATTGTTTTTAAAATTTTGTTGTTTTTAATCTGCTGTTACTACTGTAATTATTAATAAAGGTTTATGGGTTATTCTGTTTTGCTGAGTTTTGTTTTATTCAGTTTGATTCTCTTCCAATGTTTAACATAAAATATAATTCTCTTATCTTGGTGAATGAGAGTAAAAATAAAATATTTTCAGTCTTTGAGATGCACTATTCTTTAGTCTGCTTAACAACTAAAGAAGAAGGCCATATTCCTAAAGCTACATCTAATTTCAAGGTTTTTGGAGTCAGATTATTCAAATACCACAGGAATGAATATTTTATTAAAATATCATTTTAAACCAAATGTTTTGAGAAAGCTTTCTTTGAAGTGGCCTATTTTAATGTATTTTTGTACCTTGAGTGGTAATAGAGCATTCACATGCAAACTAAACAAACATGCTAGATTTTATTTGCTAGGCAATATGTTTCATTCTTGTATGTGGAAAAATATCCATGATAAACACCTGACATATCTGAAATCTAACTATTATTTTGTGGATAAATAATTTTCTAAGTAAGCCTTTATTTAGGCTTTCAAAGCACTAAATTATATCTTTAAACATTGTGTATATTAGGAAGTCAAACTTAGTCCATTGTGAGTGGTTTTATTTTCTTTATGTTGGCATGTCTTCACAGCGTGGGAAAATTATAGGTAAGACTTTTGCCAACCAACACGCTGCCATCCATCCATAAATAACAGATCATGGAATATTATCCCCACAACAATCTTAGAAGTCTCTCGTTGCTTAAAGAGAAAGGAAAAATGAGTGCTGTGCTTTCTGCAATTCCTTTCTCTACCCATAATGTCTAAGCATCCTTCAAATGGATGATTTTAAGGGAGGCTAGGGATTTTCCTGAGAGCTAGGTGCTACCTATTAAAGCAAAACTGTTTTTAACTGTCCATGTTTCAATGCCTTATTCCTTAAGGTATGATCCTTAGACAAGAAGCATTAAATCACAGTGTTCTCATTACAAAAAAAAAAATATCCCAGATTGCAACATTATTCAAAGTGGATTGGTTGTGATGGAGATCTTAGAACACTTTTCTTTGTGTGTGCCTAATGTTTCTTAATGTAACATCTTTCAGTTATATCCAGTTTCAAATGACAAGATCTCAGTCATTCTTATGACTAAATAAAACCATATCACATATGCCATATATTTCTTAAACACATTCATCTGTCAGTGGAAGTATTAGCTGAGGCTGCATCTTAACCCTCTGAAAGGAGGAGACAATTATGGGCAAAGTGATTAATTAGGCATTTCAAGATAATTAAGGAGGAAGAGTTTAAAGGATCTTATACGTAAAAATGATAATGTTTAATCATAAGAAAATGTAATTACTATTATAGTTAATTATACTTTCTATATATGTGTAGATTAAAGTTTCTTATAAATAGGTAAATATCCCCTAAGTTACATTTGAAGTACACTGAAGTCTGCCTTTTAATAAGGCTCTATTACTGTTTGAGATGCTGGAGTTTAATCTTGGTTTCCTATACTTTATGAATTGGTAAAAATGATGATATAAAGATATTTTATTCAGTAGTTGCATGGGTAAGGGTAGTTTAAATACTTTTTATTGAATAATTGCAATGCTGTGTAATTACCATACATAAGGTTAGAACAAAATACCTGACTGAAACAACTTAAGAAGAGGCAAATGTTTTGGCTTGTAGTTTAAGGATAGTGTCCATCATAGGATGTTAGAATTTAAGTCTTAGCAGGAAGATCTTAAATTAGAGAGAAACATTTTATACTTTGCAAGGGGTCAGTTAGATATCCTGCTCAACTCCTATTCTAATTTCATTCAGGACAACAGCACATATAATAAAATGGTGCCACCCATAGGGCTTCTCCATCATTATATATTATTTTCCTAAGGGCCAAAACTGCCTTAATCTATCCCTATACACACACACACACACACACACACACACACACACACACACACACACACACTCAAATGCAAAAGTCTGTTTATGTCTATTTAGACATTTGTGATGACCACCCTCCCTAATTTCTTATTTATATGTGTTGTTGAATACTAAAAACTACATTTACATTTTCCATAGGTTCCTATTTGTAAATACAAAGCACAATGCATTTCAATATGAATGCATTATGCTCAATGTTTAAAACGAATTATATGACTGTAATGATAAGAGGTATTTTTTTCTTAAAATCAGAAAGTCATACTAGATGAAAATTTAAATAACCAGAATAAATCACCCAGGTAAAGTGCAGCTCTTGAATATTCTGAGTATCATATATCCATTAATTTTCTGTGTTCCTTAACCATAATTCCAAGTGCTTCATTTCTTCAATGTGATTTTATTGTAAACATGGTAGATTGAATCTCATAAAATTTCTTCAAAACATTACACTAGGAATCTAATTCGTTTTAAATGCTGAGGGCTTAATGATCATAGTTTCTGTCATTTCTGTAACTTGAGGGTGCCTGAAGAGATCACTAAACTTCATAGTGTTTTGTGAAAATAAAAAAAAAAATTCATATATACCCATAAACATAAAAATAGAACTAGTGGGAAATAAATATAACATATTTCATGGTTTTATAATGAAATTAGGTCAATTTTGTTAGCGATACATTCAGATAATTTGTTCTTAAAATAGAATTTATTATTATAAACTGATAAATTAGCAAAAAGAGCTATTGATCTCATGCTAAGTGGAGAAATCGTAATATTGGCTTAACCAAAATTGTCCTACATATCAAAAAAATAATTTAGCCTTCCAGCCTCATAACTATCTTTAAATGCTTTGGATGAGTAGATCTAAATCAACTTCTACAAATCTATAAAGATCATGAATATCAGTTGCATAAACATTTCTATGTGAAGCTACCCAAATGTTAACTAGGGGGGGTCACCAAAGGGCTTCTTGTGTGAATCTATTGCTCTACAATCATTAAGATCCGAGCTTGGATTCACAATACAACAGTGTGATATCTATTCTTGACCATCACCTAGCACATCTGCAATTATACTCATGCAGTTGGGTAAACCCGCTAGGGAGTTTTTCTTAATTACATAATTTGAAGAGGGAAGATAGACTTTCATTTTGGATCTGTTGAGGTGAGAATATCCACTCTTACTGTGGGTTTACTTTCTGATGGCAGCCTACATGTAAGTCATGGAAAAAGAACACTATTTTTATTTCTGCTTTCCCTCAGTCTCACTGCCAATCTATTCCTTCTCTGGCATTAGAGCCTATTTCTTAGGGAGTTTTGCACACTAACATTTGATTGAGACAATTGGCCTTGTAGACTGAACAACTACTTGATTATTGAACTTTCCATTGGTAGACAAATATTGTGAGACTAGTGTGACCACATCCTATACACCACTTTAAAATTAAATTCCCATTTTATATCTGTATAGTTGCATTCTCTCAGCTCTCGTTCTCTACAGAACCATGAGTAATAAAGATTTTGGTGACAAACTTGTTTCTAGAGCAATTTAAGTATTAGGATGAAAATTTTAAGTATCTAGAATTGTTTATCCAACTTGCTAACACCTACAGTTATTGAGACCTAAGAAGCTCAGAGATTTTAAAAATCCCTTGGGTGAACTATTTTACAAACATTGAGTTAATATGATCCATCAATTATGACAGGCAAAAAATCTGGTAATTCTGTATAAAAATTTTGAAACTTGGAGAAAAGAGCAATGCTATCTGATTGCTCCTGGGAGTACTGGATAACTTGAAAAGGGAAGAGAATATCCTACATGATAAATTTAATCAACTTCTAGCATCTCAAAGGGCAACAATTAACTTTGTGCTAAGAGTGAACAGCTTCGGATGCACAGAAAAAAATCTAGAGATTTTTTAAGTGTGCTCTAGAGAAGAAGCCTTCTCTCCCGTAGCTACAGAACTCAATTTTAAGATAATCAAACTTAAGCAGTTGTTATGATACTTGAGAAACTACAAGGAAAATTCAAATCCAAGACATGAAGTACATTGTTGGTTAAACTAAGAGCATTATTTGTTAGAGAATGAAGTTCTGTAACTTGGATGAAGATTTGTGGGAAGACCTCATCACAGGTGAGGACTGTCTCAAGGGTCTATCACACCTAAGGAAATAATCTGTCCATCTTCACAAGATAATGTATTAATATTCCCTTCCTTAAAATCTTCTCTTAACTTTCTAATTTTTAATTTACTAATTATTTTGTTTACATTTCAAATGTTATCCCCCTTCCTAGTCTTCCCATTTTCTCTTCTCCATGAACTCTTTACACCACCTGCTCACCTTTGCCTCCAAAACGGTTTCACCCCCTCCATACACACTTGCTTTATTCTTCTAGGATTCCCCCTTCTTTAGGGCATCAAGCCTCCATAGTGCCAAGTGTCTTCCTTCCCTCTCACTGATTCTAGAAGAGGCAGTCCTCTGCTATGTGAGTAGCAGGAACCATGGACCAACCCATGTATACTCTTTGGTTGGTGGTTTAGTTTCTGGGAGCTCTGAGGGGTCTGGTTAATTGATACTGTCATTCTTCCTAGGGGGCTGGAATAGTCTTCAGCTTCTTCAGCCATTTCCCTACCTTCCATCGTGGTCCTTGGATTCAGCCCAGTGATTGGCTGTAAGTATCTTCATCTGTCTTAGTCAGGTTCTGGTAGAGCCTCTCTGCTCCATTTTTGTCCCTGCATTTCCTTTAGACAAGGACAATTCTGAGTTAAAAATTTGAGATAGGTGGGTGGCTCCATCCCCCCATCGGGGGCCATTTCTACCTACTGGAATTGGTTTCTTCACATTCTATCTCCCTGCTATTAGGTATTTTGGCCAATGTCATCCTCATTGTGTCCTCGAAGCTCCTCACATTCCTGGAGGCTGGGTGTTTCTAGTGGTTCTCCAAGTTCCCCACTCCCCTCACTATTTGTTTCAATTCATTCCACTGACTCTCTGGATTTCTCTGCTGTACATAAACCAATAATAACATTCCTTGAAGAAGATGACAGGAAAGACCAAACTGATGTTTCTCTGGGCAAACAAATATTTCCCTCAAGACCTATACACAGATGTAAGGCTAAACAAATTCTAAATGGGAGAAGGAAACTGTATTTTATGAGGTAGTGTTCTGAGCTTAATGAGTTTGCTAATTTATTAAAAAAAGAAATATGGAGAATATGTATGGGAATGAAATTGAAGGGTATAGGATAGTAGAAGAAACAAAACAGAGAATCAGGCTGTGTTGATTGATATGGGTTAAATGAATGGAAATTCCATACCCTTTTTTTATCTATTAAAACAAGTGTGTAATTTAAACATAAATTTTAATGATATTTTCCTATCTGCCAAGTCCTTCCAAAAAACCTCCCCCTCCTTAACTATGCAACTTTAAGTTTTTTTTCAAAAAAAAAACTAGCTCTACAAATGAAAACAATAAAATAAAACAGAGACAAAAGAAATCAAAAACATAAACCAAACATACATAAAAACAAAAAAAAAACCCTGAAAATATGTCAGTCTATATCTAAATAAAAGCACAAATCAGAAAATCTATGTAAGTCTGTTATGTAGTTTCATGTACCCACTGTCACTCTATGAGAGAAAACTGATTTTCCCTTCCTCAACAGGTATTAGTGGCCATTGAGTTGTTAACATTTACCCTATTGGCTTCCTTGTCATTCAGTTATTTATTCATTCATATTTTAGAAATATATCAAAATAAAATATAATACGATTAAATACCAACTGTGATATTAAGTTTGGGTAAGATAAACCAATAGAAGGAAAAGAATGCAAGAGAAGGAAAAACAACCAATTTTCTTTAAGGAGTTTGATGATGCTCCAGAAACAATAAAGAAATCACAAAGGGACACAGCCCCGGTTATAGAACACTTAGGAAAGAGATTAGGTGTCACAGACTCAAGCATCACCAACAGAATACAGAGGATAGAAGAGAAAATCTCAGGGGCAGAAGATACCATAGAAAACATTGATCAATCAACAAAGATAATGTAAAATGCAAAAAGCTCTCCTAAACCAAAACTTCCAGGAAAGCAAGAACACAATGAGAAGAAGAACAAAGCTAAGGGTAATAGGTATAAAAGAGACTGAAGACTCCAAACTTAAAGGACCAGTAATGTCTCCAACAAAATTATAGAAGAAAACTTCCCTAACCTAAAGAAAGAGATGCCCATAAACATACAAGAATAGTACAGAACTCCAAAGAGATAGAACCAGAAAGGAAATTCCTCCTGTCACATTACAGTCAAAGCACCAAATGCACAAAACAAAGAAAGAATATTAAAAGCAGTAATGGAAAAAGTTCAAGCAACATAAAAAGGCAAACTTGTCAGAATTACACCAGACTTCTCACAAGAGATTATTTAAGGCAGAACATACTGGGCAGATGTCATACAGACCCTAAGAGAAGAAAAATGCCAGCCCAGGCTACTATGATCAGAAAAACACTCAATTAATATAGATGGAGAAATCAAGATATTCCATGGAAAAACAAATTTAAACAATATATTTGCCCAACTCCAGCCCTACAAAAAAATAGATGGAAACCACACCTTTAAAAAAGCAGGAAAGTAATCTTACAACAACCCAAAAGAAGAGATCCACACAAACATAATTCTACCTCTAACAACAAAAATAACAGGAAACAACAATAACTATTCCTTAATATTTCTTAACATCAATCAACTCAATTCCCCAATGAAGAGGCACAGACTAAGAGACTGGATACATAAAGAAGACGTAACATTTTGCTGTGTACAAGAAACACACCTTAGTGATAAAGACAGACACTACCTCAGAGTAAAATGCTAGAAAACAACATTCCAAGCAAGTGGTCCCAAGAAACAAGCTGGAGTAGCCATTCAAATATCAAATAAAATCGACATTAAAAAAAGATATCAAAAGAGATAAGGAAGAACACTTCATATTCATCAAAGGAAAAATCCACCAGATGAACTCTCAATCCTTAATTAATATCTATGCTCCAAATGCAAGGGCATGTGCATCCACAAAGGAAACCTTACTGAAGTTCAAAGCACACATTGCATCTCACAAAATTATAGTGGGAATCTTCAACACCAAACTCTCATCAATAGACACATCATGGAAACAGAAAATAAATGAAGACACAGAGAATCTAACAGAATTTATTAACCAAATATATTTAATCATCTTAATATGTCTTTAATATATCTTCTCAGCATCTGATCATTTGAAGGATCTTCTTTAAAATTGACCACATAATTGGTCACAAAATAGTTCTCAACATATACAAGAATATTGAAATAATCCCATGCACCATATCAGATCACCAGAGACTAATGCTGAACTTCAATAACAACAAAATTGACAGAAATCCCACATGCAGATGGAAATTGAAAAACACTCTATTCAATGATAATGTAGTCAAGGAAGAAATAATGAAAGAAATTAAAGACTTTTTAGAATTTAATAAAAATGAAGGTATTATGTACCCAAACTTATGGGACACAAAGAAAGCAGTGCTAAGAGGAAAACCCATAGCTCTGAGTGCCTCCAAAAAGAAACTGGAGAGAGAGCATACACTAGCAGCTTGACAACATACCTAAAAGTTCTACAACAAAAAGAAGCAAATTCACCCAAGAAGAATAGATGGCAGGAAATAATCAAACTCAGGGCTGAAATCAACTAAGTAGAAACAAATAATCAACAAACCAGAAGCTGGTTCTGTAAGAAAATCAATAAGATAGATAAACCCTTACCTCAGCTATATTACAGAGCAATAGTGATAAAAAATGTATGGCATCAGTACTGAGACAGGCAGGTAGAGCAATGGAATAGAATTGAAGACCCAGAAATGAACCCACTCACTTTGTCACTTGATCTTTGACAAAGGAGCTGAAACCATCCAGTGAAAAAAAGATAGCATCTTTAATAAATGGAGCTGGTTAAACTGGAGGTCAGCATGTAGAAGAAAACCAATTCATCCATTCTTATTGCCCTGTACGAATCTCAAGTCCAAGGAGATCAAGGACACTCACACAAAACCAGGTACACTCAAACTAATAGAAAAAAAAATTGGGGAAGAGTCTCAAACACATAGGCACTGGGGAAAATTTACAGAACAGAACACCAGTGGCTTGTGCTCTAAGATCAAGAATTGACAAGTGGGATCTCATAAAATTGCAAAGCTTCTGTAAAGAACAAAATGGCAACCAACAGATTGGGAAAGTATCTTTACCAATCCTACATCTGATAGAGGACTAATATCCAATATATACAAAGAACTCAAGAAAATCACAACCCTATTAAAATGGGGTACGGAGCTAAACAAAGAATTTTCAGATGAGGAATATCAAATATTTGAAAATCACCTGAAGTAATGCTCAACTTCCTTAGTCATCATGGAAATGCAAATAAATGCAACCCTGAGATTCCACCTCATCCCTGTCAGAATGCCTAAGGTCAAAAACTCAGGTGACAAGATATGGCGGCAAGGATGTGGAGAAAGAGGAACACTCCTCCATTGTTGGTGGTTTTACAAGCTGGAAATCAGTCTGGAGTCTTCTCAGAATATTGGACATAGTACTACCTGAGTACCCAGCTATACCAGTCTGTGCATATACTCAAACAATGCTCCAACATGTAACAAGGACACATGCTCCACTATGTTAATAGCAGCCTTATTTAAAATAGCCAGAATATGAAAAGAAGCCTTATGTCTTTCAACACAGGAATGGATACAGAAAATATGGTTCATTGACCCTACTGGTCTACTACACAGCTATTAAAAACAATGACTTCATGAAATTCATAGGAAAATAGAACTAGAAAATATTGTCCTGATTGAGGTAACCCAATCACAAAAACCACCCCTGGTTTGCACTCACCCAAAAGCTCAGATTACCCAAGATATAATCCACAGACCACACGAAACTCATGAAGGACCACCAAATGTGGATATTTTAGTCCTTCTTTAATGTGGGAATAAAAATATTCATATGAGGACATATGGTGGCAAAGTTTGGAGCAGAAACTGAAGGAATGGCCATTCAAAGCCTGCCCCTCCTGGGGACTCTGCTCATATACATACAGCCACCAAGCCCAGACATTATGGCTGATGCCAAGAGTGAATGCTTATAGGAGCCTGATATAGCTTTCCCCTCAAATTCTATACCAGAGCATGCCAAATACAGAGGTGAATGCTAGCAGCCAATCATTGAACTGAGAATGGAGACCCCATTGGAGGAGTTAGAGAAAGAATTAAAGGAGCTAAATAGGCTTGCAACCCCATAATAACAACCATACCCACCAACCAGAACTCCCAGGGACTAAACTACCACCCAAAGAGGACTGATCTATGACTCCGGCTTCATAGATAGCAGTGGATGGCCTTGTTGGGCACCAATGGAAGGAGAAGCCCTTGGTTCTGCCAATGCTGGACCCCGTAGTGTAAGGGAATGTCAGGGCACAAAGCCAGGAAGTGTGGTGGAACACCCTCATACAAGAAAGCAGGAGGGTGAAATAGGGGGTTTATGAATGGGAAACCAGTAAAGGAGCTTATCTTTAAAATGCAAGTAAATATCCAATTTAGAAACAAACAAACAAACAAATAAACAAAACGGACAAGACAAATGTAATGCCAGTGAGAACAGGTCAGGACTTGGAAGGGACTGTGTTCATGATATGAATTCCCCAAATAGTAAATAAAAATATCATGAAATAGAAAGAATTAGGGAATTACTCATTCATACGACTGTGAATCTCATCAAAATCCTAAACGAGAAGCTATGATACACAGACAGAACACCCACTGAGCATCCGTGCATGACATTTCAGTGTCTGCAACATGAGCTGTGCTCATGTTGATTCAGAGGGCCATGTTTTCTTAATGTCTTCTGTCCCTTCTGTTTCAGCAGAGAGGATTTGATGGAAATTCCCTGTTTAGGGATGAGTGTTCCCAGATTATTCATTCTTAGTAATGTCCAGCTGTTGGTCTCACTGTATGTTCCAAATGGATCTGACAGTCACTTGTAGAAAATTTTACTCAAACTAAAAGAACATGTCTTGTTCTCAGTTCTTAGTGGAACTTTCTTCAAATTGGTCACATACTTGGACACAAAAATAGAAAAAAAATAGAAACAAGAGAAATAAAATAACTTCCTACAACTGATCTGATCGTCATGGAATAAAGTAGATATCAATACTGGAACCAACAGAAAACATACAGTTCATGAAAACTGATCATTTCTCTACTGAAGAAAACAAGAGTCAAGACAGAACTTTTTTAAAATTAAGGGCTTTCTACAATTGAATGAAAGTGAATAAACAGCACATCCAATCTTGTGGGACACATGATGGTGGTTTGGAAAGGCAGGTTTATAGCATTAAGGGTCTATATAAAAATATACAAAATAAAGTATTGCACAGCAGAACACCCAAAAGCTTTGAAATAAAAAGAAGTCACACCCCACAGGAGTAAATGACAACAAATAATTTTGCTTTTTCGTCATGATGCTTTGTTTCATCAAGAGAAACCCTAACTAAGAAAATGATTCAACAAAGAGGTATAGAGCCATATTTCTTATGAAGGTAAATTGAAATATTTAATACAAATAGTTTCAAAACAACTCCAGAATCACATTCACAATATTCTTCAACATGCTTAAGTAGGAATCATCTCAACAATCCCAAGACACTTGAACATACACAACTGCAAAACAGAAGCACATGATTATCTCATTAGACGCAGAAAAGGCTTTTGAAAAAAATCCAATTCCCCTTTGTGATAAAAGTCCTGGAGAACTTAGGGATATAAAGGACATACCTAAATATAATAAAGTCAATTTGCATTAATCCTATAGCCAACACCAAATTAAATGTGAAAACATCAAAGCAATTCCTGTAAAATCAAGAACAAGTCACGGTTTTTCACTATTTTTTTGCAGTCCAGACTTCCCCTCCTGGTCCACTCTCTGATTGTTGCAAATCCCATACCTCCTCCTTCTGTCTCTATGAGGGTCTCCCAAAACCCACTCCCCATGCTCCCAAACCTTCTCATTCTCTGGGACCTCCAGTCTCTTGAGGGTTAGGAGTATCTTCTCTGACCAAACACAGATCCAGCAGTTCTCTGCTGTATATGTGTTGAGAGGCCTGATATCAGCTGTTGTATGCTGCCTGGTTAGTGGTTCAGTGTCTAAGAGATCTCAGTGGTCAAAGTTAGTTGAGATGCTGGTCTTCTTATAGGATCGCCCTCCTCCTCAGCTTCCTCCATCTTCTCCCTAATTCAACCACAGGGGTCAGCAGCTCCTGACCACTGTTTGAGCGTAAATATCTGCATCTGACTCTTTCAGCTATTTGTTGGGTCCTTCAGAAGGCATTCCTGATAGGACCCTTTTTGTGACTACATCATAGCCTCAGTAATAATGTCAGGCTTTTGGGCTACCCCTTGAGCTAGATCTCACTTTGGACCAGTCAATGGACTTCCTTTTTCCTCAGGATACTCTCCCTTTCCATCACTGAAGTTCTTTCAGACAGGAACAATTATGGGTCAGAGTTTCTGACTGTGGGGTGGCAACCCCATCCCTCCTTATTCTGCCATTCTACTGGAGATGGCTCTACAAGTTCCCTCTACCCACTGTAGGGCAATACCTTCAAGTCTCTTGAGAAAGAAATCAAAGAAGATCTTAGAAAATGGAGAAATCTCCCATGCTCATGGATGGGTAGAATTAGCAGTCAAAATGGCCATACTACCAAAAGCGATCTACAGATTCCATGCAATCCCCATCAAAATCTCAACACAATTCTCCAAAAACATGGGAAGAACAATTCTCAAATTCATCCAGAAAATAAAAAAGCCCATAATAATGAAAACAATTCTTAACAATAAAAGAACTTCTGAGGGAATTACCATCCCTGACCTCAAACACTCATAGCTACAGAGCAATAGTGATAAAAACTGCATGGTATTGATACAGAGAGAGAGACACATTGATCAATAGAATAGAATTGAAGAATAGAATAAAATCACACACTTAGGGACACTTGATCTCTGAAAATAAGCCAAAAATATATAATGGAAAAAAAGGAAAGCACCTTCAATAAATTGTGCTGATCTAACTGGCAGTTGATATGTAAAAAAAAAAAAAAAAAAAGAAAATAGATCCAAATTTATCACCTTGCAGAAGTTGAAGTCCAAGTTAATCAAGAAACTTAACATAAAATCAGATACATTGACTCTAATAGAAGAAAAAGTGGGAAATATTCTCAAACTCATTGGCACAGGGGGAAATTTTCTAAATAGAAGTTCAATTGCTCAGTTTCAAGAATGGATAAATGGGACCTCATCAAACTGCAAAGCTTCTGTAAGGAAATAGGCAATGCCAATAGGACAAATCAATACAGTATTTTCAGTGGAGAAGTAAGACATATAAACGTGTTGACAGAGCTACAAATTGGAAAGGTAAAAGCCAAATATCTTTGTTTTTATATGGTATGATAGTCATCATAGATGACTCAAAAATTCTTCCAGGAAACCCCTGCAGCAGAAAAACAATTTTAATCAAGTAGTTGATTAAAAAATTAACTTAAAAATTAGGTTCTAGTGTTACTATTGAAAGTTGATCAGTTAAAAAAATGTTGTTTAGGGGGCTGGGGATTTAGCTCAGTGGTAGAGCGCTTACCTAGGAAGCGCAAGGCCCTGGGTTCGGTCCCCAGCTCCGAAAAAAGAACCAAAAAAAATGTTGTTTAAATGGTTTTAAAGCATTTGTCAAAGATAGATTTCTGAAGTTAAATAGGGGAAGTTTGATAGTCTTTGGCTTAGGTTATGGTTTTTCTGTTATATTCTACTTAACCTTGGAGGTCTAGCCATATCCTGTTATTAGATTGTCTCTATGGTTTCAACTTCAGGTTCCTGCCTTGAATTCCTGTGTTGTTGTCTTTCTATGATGCATTTCATCCTGTAACATGAAATAAACACATCTCACCTTTCCTCTTCAAGCTGCTTCTGTTTGCAATATTTCATAGAACAATACAAAATAGACTGGGAATGCATGCAAAATGTACTTCTGGGTAAGCAGACTAGTACATATTATCCTGGTATTGTTTTTGCTGAGACACTTGGCATGTAACCTAATGAGATTATTAGTGTACTCATTTCAAACATTGCTTTTCCAGGTTATTAACCAAGGTGAATTGGGTTCAGCCTCAGACAGCATTCTTATATGTCACTTACTTATTAAGTATATTTCTTAGACTAAATATAAAATAGGAGAAGTAATGTAGAGGAAACATGTTAAAATATGTTGGGTTGACATTCACATTGGTTATGAGAAGACTACAGATATACAGATAGACTCTCTTTCCTCCTCCTTATTCTCCCATCTGTGTGTTTGTGTTTGTGTGTGTGTGTCTGTATTTCTGATCGTCACCAAAAACCGGATTATAAGACTCTACCTCTAACACAGAGAAGAGAAGAAAGAAAAACCTTTGCTTTCCTTTAGCAGATTCATGCAAAATGATTTTGAAATCCTTCTATGAAAAGAAATATCTGTGAAAATTTATTACCTACTTGTGGGGAAATTAATAACTCAACTTGCATATTTAGAATTAGCCCCAAATATGAAAACTATGTTTAAATTTAGCAGTTTTCCAAATTAATACCACAACTCTCCACATTGTAAGAAACTGAACATGAATAAAGGAATAATTTGGAGGAATGGATATTCTGTTTTTATGTGCTTTTTGGTTTCTTTCTTTTTCATTGAAAAAGTTCAACAGTATTAAATGTTTTTCTTTTTTATTATATTAACTACATATAATGAGTTTTAAGTGACATTTTAAAACATGCAATACTTCATTTTGATAAAATTTATGCTTTACCCTCTCTTATCATTTCAATGATTCTGTAGACCTGTGTCACAGATAGTAAAGAGGGTAAAAGATAAGACTAGTGAGACCAGTTATACACAGAATACATGTAGGCATGAAAAATACATCTGGCAAAGCATGTTGCTCTTTGAAACATGTAAAGGAAATTAAGAAGGACCATGAGAATTTGTCAGAGATGGCTAGACTATGATATCTATACCTATACCTATACCAACACACACACACACAAATATATATATATATATATATATATATATATATATATATATATATATATACATATAATCTCCTTTCTAATAAACTGGCTTACTGTCTTCCAAAGGGTTTGTATCATCCATGCATTTACATTGAAAGAACAAAACTTTTGTCATTCTTGAGTATGTCTTCAGAGATTTGACTTTTTAATGTACTGAAGTTCTATCACAGTGAGAGATATGTAATGCTTTTCATTTCTATTTAAGTGTGCATGGCCTACTTTCCTTGTTGGCTATCTCTACCTATCAATTGACCTGTCTATCTATCTATCTATCTATCTATCTATCTATCTATCTATCTATCATCTATCTATCCATCTATCTAATGCTGTTTGAGTAATTTTGAAGAGACCTTTTTTGTAGTCTTTGCCCCATTATAAGTTATCGTAGCTTTCTTGTATTTTTATTTTTACACCTGTTTGTATTTTTAGATAACAGTCTTTAAACAGTGATTTTTTTTTACAAACACTTTCTCCCAAAGCCTCTTAGATCTGCTTACACTGTCTTTTAAATAGTAGATTTTAAAATTTTGATTAAGTATAGCTTTATAGGTCTTTCTCTTAGGAATTATGTCATGTACTTATAACTAAGCACTGTTCCAGATCCTCACTGTTTCATTATCTAATGTCTCATCTGTTAACATGGTCTCTATTCCGCCCACTGTGGCATTGTTCATAATAATTTAACAGAAACTGTGCTTCACACATGCATTCTCTCTCTCTCTCTCTCTCTCTCTCTCTCTCTCTCTCTCTCTCTCTCTCTCTCTCCTCTGTACTGCTCTCTGTTGAGAATGCTTTGGCCCCAGAGGTAATTACAAAGCTCATGTTTTCTCCTACAAAAACTTGGACATCGTTACAAATTACATGACAATTGATTGGATATTGTTGAACTATCACACTAAGAAATTGCTGTAGCTTGTCAAGAAAATGGTAAGATAGAAATTGCTTTTATGATTCAAATAAGAGATAATGGCTTGAATCAGAGTCTTGGCAGAAAAAGCTGTGAAAAGTATCAGTAGTAGGATGACTATCACTTAATTATCTCTTGTTGAAAATTCTAAGTAACCTGTATTTGTGTACACATGTGGAAAATGAGAAAGTAAGGAAAGGTGTTGTCAAGTCACAAGTATAAGGGAGAAATTTCAAGAGTGCTTATTAAAAACTGAACAGGGTCTTATATGCTTTTGAAGTATATGCTTTATACTCAGATAATTTTCAAAATAAATCTGAAACACAGATAAAAAGCATTCACAAAATAAACATATTTTACATTCTATTGTTTAAAGTTTCAGAATTAAACAACCAGCAACACATAGATTAAACGCATTTAATATGCTTTGGAATATATGCATGGAAGGGCAACCGTCCATTGCTTGATACCAGGTTGCTGTTGGTCCATTTGCTGTGGGAGAAGACAAGCAAATGTAGGTACTCTTCTCTGCCTGACAACAATTTTCTCCTTAATTGATGACTGGTGAGAGTATTATATAGATTTAACAATATCTTTATATGGTAATTTTTTATGGAAAAGAATGTCAGGTATTAAAATTACTCTTTACTTAGCTCTTTCAAAGACTTCACACAAAGAGAATTGCTATAGTATTTGCCCGTATATCTGGTAATAGTAGCCTTAGCTTTGATGGTTGATATCTTTTATCTTTTAAGTTTGTTAGACCATGACAAAAGAGGTGCTCAGTGGTGCAAAGAGATGTTTCAAGATTTCAATTTCAGTTTCAAAGTCAGCATTTTCTTCATTTACATACAGAATTTTAGAAATGCTTCTTTTCTGATCACCAACAAATATAAGAGCAACAATAGCAACAACAGCGAATCTAACTCATCTGATGGTGACAGATATGTGGCTGATTGGTCCTTTTCCTTTCTTGATTTGAGAAGCCACTAAATCATCCCAGCAGGTGATTTTAAAAGTAACTTTCATTCTCCTGATATACTTGTTGTTTTGGAGACTTACTTCTGAATAAAATCACCATTTCTCACTCTTTCTGAATTCTGCCTGCTTGACTCAGCCTAACTATTTTAGCTCAAACACCTCCCCAAGCTGACTGAATCAAACTTGACTTCTTTCAGCTTCTGAATTTTTGCTTTGTTTGGCCTCTAACTCTAGCAACTTGTTTTCATCTTCAGACTCTTTCTCATTCTCTGGCTTGTTCTGTCTTCAGCTGTAACCAGCTTGTTCTCCCATTAGACATCACTTTTAAAGATAACTGCTTCCTTCTACCGACGATCCTTACCACACTGGGATTAAAGCTGTGTTCTAAGAGCGTGCCTGCACACCAGCAAGATCACGTAGACCTGGGAAGTCTTTGGATAGACCTCGGAAGTTTTGCAGAGCATCTGTGTTGCTGAATTAAAATCCCTTTATAGCTGATGAATGCAAAAATTTCACTTCATGTTTAGGATAAGAAAAGCCTAAAGACCCATAGGCCTCATAAGACTATTCTCTCTCACAAAGACTATCATGAGGCATCACTTCCTTCATCACCTTTCAGTCCTGCCATGTCATGGACAAAACTACCACAGCAAGCTAGTATCAGCTATATTTAGAACCCAAGTTTTAAAACAATGTAAACTTGAGGGTAACATATAAATGGGAAAGTTGTAGTCTCAAAAGTTCATTATAAAGGAAATAATTTGGTGCCTAAGTTTTATTTCAAAATTCAAATGGGAATATGAGAAATATATTTACTTTTTAATTCCACCATAATAATGACAATCAAAGTCTGAACATCTAAAATAAAGAAATATAAAAGACATCATTACATCAGTGGCCCTAGGCCGGCCCAAACCTACAGCCTGGTTTTCTTCCAGGATGTCCACAGTAACCAAAACACAGGTGAGACTCTTGCTAAAATACTCATACCAGCTGGTACAAACATGGAGCCCAGCTGATATGGGACCCATTCCACCTACCCCCTGAGTATCTTCCTTCTGAACCCATACCCTACCTGTGCGATATCAGCAGCTTGATATCCACCCACCCACACACTACAGTATACAGTAACCAAATACACAGAACCTAGCTAACACAAGGCCCACCTGCCCTGCAAACTCTACCTTCCTTTTGGTCCATTTCTCTACCTGGACCAGATAAATACACCT
Source organism: Rattus norvegicus (assembly GCF_021556685.1). NCBI lineage: Eukaryota > Metazoa > Chordata > Mammalia > Rodentia > Muridae > Rattus > Rattus norvegicus. The sequence goes on along the minus strand of NC_141544.1, from coordinate 60,684,089 downwards.
AATACCCTCTCAAATCCCACAATCTGTCTGCCTCCCAGGGGGTCCACCAGGGACACAGGAGGCCTGCTCTAACCAGAAACACAAGAGGCCCACCCTAACTAGACATAGCACTACCTGCTTCCAAGGAGAAAGGCTCTACCTGTGTCCAAGAATGCTGGCCCAAGTCAGAGACATCTAGGCTAGTTAACGGCAGAGATATTAGATGACCAGAGGAAAGCACAAGATCATAAGGGACAGAACCCTTGTCTTCCAGCACCACCTGAATCCAGCTCTCCGACCACAGTGAACTCTAGACAGCCCAACACACCTGAAAAGCAAGATAATGACCTACAATCCCATCTCATAAAATGATAGAGGCATTTAAGGAGGATATAAAGAACTCCCTTAAAGAAATACAGGAAAACAGAGGTAAATAGGTAAAAGGCCTTAAAGAGGAAAAATAAATACCTTAAAGAAAGACAGAAAAAAAAAACCAAGCAGGTGAAGAAATTGAACAAAATGTTCTAAATACTATACATGGAAATAGAAACAATAAGGAAAACACAAAGGGAGGAAAACTTGGAAATAATTTAGGAAAGAGATCAGAAGCTACAGATGTAAGCATCACCAACAGAATACAAGAAAGAGAAAATCTCAGATGTAGAAGATAACATAGAAAATTTTATTGACATGGCCATCAAAGAAAATACAAAGTATAAAAAGCTCTAACGCAAAATATCCAGGAAATTCAAGACAAGATTAAGAGATCAATCCTAAGACTAATAGGAATAGAAGAGGATGAAAAATCACAGTTCAAAGGAAACACCTTCACAAAATCATAGAAGAAAACCACCATAATCTAAAGAAAGAGATGGCCAAAAAATGTACAAGAAGCCTAAAGAACATAAAATAAATAGGACAAAAAAATCCTATCATTCCATAATAATAATCAAAACACTAAATGCACAGAATAAAGAAAGAATATTAAAACCGGTAAGGAAAAAAGGCTAAGTAAAGTATAAACAAAGACCTATCAGAATTACACCAGACTTCTCCCAGAGACTCTAAAAGTCAGAAGATCCTGTTATGTAGACCCTAAGAGAGCATAAATGCCAACCCAGGATACTAAACGCACTAAAAATCTCAATCACAGCAGATAGAGAAAACGAGATATCCCATAATAAAACCTAACTTAAACACTATCTTTCTACTAATCCAGCTGTACAGATGACATTGGAATGAAATCTCAAATACAAGGAGGAAAACTACACACACACACACACACACACACACACACACACACACACACACACACACACACACACACACACAAACCCAAAAAATTATTTATTTTACAACAATCCCAAGAGAATCATACACATACGATACCACCTCCAAAACCAAAAGTAACTGGAACTAACAATCATATGTCTTTGATATCTCTCAATATGGATGGACTCTATTTCCAAATAAAAAGGCACCGGTTAACATACTGGATTTGTAAATATGATCCAGCATTTTGGTGCATACAAGAAACACACCTCAGTGATAAAGGCAGACACGACCTCAGAGTAAAAGTCTGGAAAAAACTTTTCTAAGCAGATGGTTCTCAGAAACCACCTGGAATTGCCATTCTAATATCCAATAAAAAAGACTTTCAACCAAAAGTTATCAAGTGATAAGGGTGAAGGACACTACATGCTCAATCAAAAAAAATATCCACCAAGATTAAGTCTCAGTTCTCAACATCTGAGCCCCACATGCATCCACATTTGTAAAAGAAATGACACTAAACTTTCAAACACAATTGAAACTCAAAGCTTCTGTAAGGCAAAAGACACCACCAATAGGTGTCTTTTGCTGGCCAATATGTGGAGAAAGAGAAGCATCTTTCCATTGTTGGTAGTACTGCAATCTGTTATGAGCACTCTGGAAATCAAGCTAGTGATTCCTCAGAAAACTGGAAATGGTTCTATCTGAAGACCAAGCTATACCACTTTTGGGCGTATACCCGAAAGAATCCCCATCATACTACAAGGACAGTGCATAACTGCATTCATAGCAGCCTCATCTGTAATAGCCAGAAGCTGGAAAAAACCAGATGTCCCTCAACTGAAGAACAGATACTGAAAATGTGGAAGATTTAAGTAATGGAATACTAATATTCTATTAAAAAGAAGACACCATGAAATTTTCAGGGAAATGGATGGAACTAGAAAATTTTGTACTGAGTGAGGTAACTCAGACCCAAAAAGACATACATGGCATGTACTCACTGATTAGTGGATATTAGAACAAAAGTACAGAATATCATAAGAAGTGTAACAAGCAGAAAGACCCATGTGAATATGTTTCAATTCAACTTAGAAGGGTGAAGGAAAAGAGAGGGAAGAAAATACTGAATTGGATAATATCTTCCTTTTTAACGGAGGAATTGAAGGTTATTTTATGTATTCTTTCTCCACTTAATTTGTCTTATATTTAATTCATTTTACAGAATTCCACCGATTTCTACCATTAGAAAATATCATTTACATATTCAAAGAATAATCGATTTGGTTCACAAAACAAGTGTAAACTACAAGAACTGATGATTCTTTCTAGTAACAATGGTACTTTTTAATGAGGAAACTATTTGTAAAGTATACTCACTTCCCCTCAGTTGCCTTTTTTTGGGGGTTGTGTTTTGTTTTGTTTTGTTTGTTTTGTTTTTGAGTGTACGTTTATGTTAAGTGGTAATTTGTGGTAATTTTCTTCCTCTCTTTTCCACTTCACTACGCGCGCGCGCACACACACACACACACACACACACACACACACACACACACACACATTTTTGTTATCTTCTCCATATTTGAAACAGCAAAACGTTTTCTTATTTCCCATAGATTCTGTTGCTATGTGGATTGTTGTAAATTATGACTGAAAACATCACTTTTCTGAGTTAATGTAGGTATTTTTCAGCCACTCACCTCTTCTCTTCATGGACTGTTATCAACTCAATAAAAGAAATCCTCTGTGTATGCAGACCACTGTTGCCTAATAACTCTTAACTAGATGTTCTAGGTTACTTTGAGTACTTAGATGAATTCTCAGTCATTAGTGATTCAAAACTAACTATTCATTTATGGTGAGTACCAATGGCAGTGCAATTTTCAGTTACTAGAATCAACACTAATCATCATTAATAATTATTTCCATAGCAGCTCATTTGAAAATTACTGTTATTTCATGGATGTATAACCAAAGAAATTTTCTGTAATTGTTTAGATAAATCTGTAAAAGTATTTAAATATTGAAGAGTAGTATCATCTAGAAGAGGCACATTGAATTTAAATGCAACATTTTAACTCAATTTGCACTGTTCTACTTATATAGTGATTGTATTTTTGGTAAATTATGAAAATTTATGGGCAACATGTAAATATTGTGGTCACTACAGAAGGAATACATTTTATAACCATTATTATGTAAATGATACAATTAGATGTCTATTTAATAAAATTTAATAAAGTATATACCTTCAGTTGGGTAATTTTGTTAAAATTAGTCATGGAAAATTTCTTCAGGAAGATTGCTTAGAATTAACTCATAATTATATTGAATTAACAAGTACATTTTAACATGCTAATAATAATTTCAGGATATCTTCATAAATATGTATTTTTGTCCTTATTCTACTAACATCTAACAATGTATCGGTAAGAATCTCTACTTGAAGATTTGTTTATTTCAAATGTAAAGTAAATTAGTCTTAGAGAAAAATAATCCATTGTAATAAGCATTTTTTAACTAAAATTTGTTGTTACAAATTATTTGTATTTAGAAATTTCTATATTGTTTAAAAGTCATTCAAATGATTTTCCCTATTGCATTAATTTTAAGTAACATTGAAGTAAATAAACTGCATTGATCCAGATTCTGCACAGGGTATTTATTAAGCTTCCCTTATATTTCACTTTATATTTTAAGAATATTATAACAGAGATAGCAGAAAACAGATTGGTCATTTTTAGGACAAATAAACAAATTCAATCAAAAGTATTCAAGTTATGTTTTACAGTTCCATTGTTATTTATATTAAATATATATGAAAACAGTTATAAGAGCACTAATCTTTACTCTAGGTTGTCAGTTCATAGATAAAATCACAAAACTACCAAGCATGAAAAAGTGGCTTTTTTTAGCCTTATTTTATTATGTTATGGAGAACTCATAGCTTGGTTACATATTTCAAAAGTGATACTAGTTGATTAGTCCTGGAAAACAGTCACATTTCATTCATCAGAATGAATCTTCTTATCAAATACAATTAATTCATATGTTACACTAATTAATGACAGCGATAACTCCACCATCCATTAATTATAATGAAGCACAGGAGCTCACACCAAACGTGTGTGTGTGTGTGTGTGATTTTGTGTGTGTGTGTCTGTGTGTTTATATTGTGATTGTGTGTGTGTGTTTATGTGTGTGATTTTGTGTGTGTGTGTGCCTGTGTGTTTATATTTTGATTGTGTGTGTGTGTGCATGTGTGTGCATGTGGTACACATGTGTGTGGGTGCACATGCACACATATGTGGAGTTTTCTGAACAAGGGGCAGAACTTTAGAACTTTCTATCTCTTGTCTTACTAAGTTCTTCACCTTGTTTTCCAGGTAAAGTCTTCTACTGTACCTGACGCTCCCTTATTCAGCCTGACTGTTTCTTCTCTTCAATTACATTTCCTTCAGTTTGTATGAGGATGACCTTTTCTCTGTAACTTTGCCTGCATTTATTGCAATTTTCTTGATGTTGTTCTTATTCATATATAATAGAATATTAAAGTCATTTTGATTGTTCTTCTTTAATGACTAAGAACTTTGAATATTTTTCAAGTATCCATCCAGCTTTTTATACTTCTTCCTTTGAGAATTAGCTATTCTTTAGTCCTTTGGTTACTATTATTTAATCATTTTACTTTCATTCTTCCTAATCAGCGTATATTTTTCCCCATAGGATTTCCCTACATATACCATTTAAGAGGCTTCTTTCTTACATCCAGCCACTTTCCTGTCACTTTCTTTGCTATTACACCCTACGTGCCCTAGTTTTCTCTCCTTTCATTTGTTTTGCCCATCTCACTCCCGCACAGTCCCTTCCCTCCCTGCTTATAGATATTTTTCTTGGCTTTTACCCACATTATTCCCAACTGGTAATGAATATTCAACAGTAACATGCTTAGTTCCATATCTGAGAAAGAACATAGAATATTTGTCTCTTTTGAACCTCATCAGCCCCTCTTCCCATCACTATAATGTTTTATAGTGTTTTCCAGGTCATTCTACATTCCTGAGAATATCTGTTTGGGGGAGGGTGTGAGTAAGCAGTTCTAACGTCTAAAATTCTATTTTTTGGTTCTCCCTTTACGTTTTTCTTTTTTAAAAATTTAATTCACTTTACTACCCACTATTAGCTCTCTCTCTCCTCCCAGGACCAACTCATAAAAGTCCTCCCCCCATTTGGGTATCACCCCAATTAACATCCCCCATATGAAACTCACCCCTACCACACACATCAACTCATTGTAGGACTGGGCACATCCTCTCTCACTTTGTGTTGCCAAGCCTCAATTTCTTTACATGGTCCTGGAAATCCCTCAACTGCAATTGAGTTGGCACCTTCACCAATGGCCTTCCATGGCCCCTCACAGTGCCAAGCCTCATGGCACTTCATGATCCCTTCATGCCTTCAACATCAGTACCACCTGGTATCACCAGTACCATTAACAAGTACAGCGGCAACATTAGGTACATCCTTAGCTATCTTCTTTGTGCTCTCAGAAAAGACTTCCCTGGAGATTTCACCTTAGTGATGCTAGTTTCTTCTTAACCACCACTAATTTCTAGCTCCTGCTAACCAATATCATTTGTCCCAGTAGTCTTCTTCTCTTGTCTACAAAGCCAAGGACACATGGCCAATTCTGCCAAAGTTCTGCTGCATGCTGGAGCTGTAACATGCCCCCCTTGTTCTATCATATCATCACCAGCTTTCTGCTTTCCAACTCCTTCACACTGCCTAGTTGGGCTGACATGGAACTTGCTCTGCAGATTGACTCTGAACTCAGAGATCTGCATAGCTGTGTCTCCTAAACGCTGGGTTAAAGGCATGTAATGCCAACCCTATGTTCAAGTCTTTCTTGAAACTTGCTCTGTATCAGGATGGCCTTGCACTAAAGAGACCAGCTTGCCTCTGTCTCCAGCAATTAAAGGCCTGTGAAAACAATGTGGACATATACTCAGACCTTGCCCCAAGTTTATCACTCTCTAATTTCTGTTTAATAGCTTTGGGCACAGGATTCAGCTCCTTTTTACTTCCTTGTGCCCCTTTAATACTCAAACTATGTATTTTATATTTTTCCTTTCTAAACTTGCTATATTTGTTCAAAACTTTCCTCATGACACTGAACCAGAGATCAAAATTCTATGATAGACAATTCTGAGACTTCCTTTGTCAACATGAAGGGAGCCTATGAGAAGCTATTGGTGAAGTCTAGTGGCAGTGTTACAGATGCCAAAACCACTATATGATTCCAAGGAAGAGCAGCCATAACATAGTTGGGTCTACCAGAATTAGAGTGCTACAGACTGGCAGAGGCAAGTGACCCAATCATTTTGAGAAGTCCAAAGGACTATGGATCCCAGACATTAGAAAAAGAAGCTATGAAGGAAGAAAGGCTGTTAAGAATATTTGCAATTCTAAAAATGTCTTAATTTGCAAACACAAAGAACTGTAAAATCCAAATGCTCACTGGGAAACCAAGCAGCATGTAAAATATTGAAAGAGCAATCTCCTGAGAAAGCAGAGATTTGTGTTTATATGTTTTAGTGCGACTGCAAGAACAGTAGCACAGGATGTATACGGCATTGTTTAATGAGTTCACTTTGCCAAATAGGAAAGACAGTTTCTCTTTGCTCTCAGAACGTTCAGGATTTAGACACACGAAAATGAAAAATGGAAAACAATAAATGTAAATAAGACATTACTGCAGCCCTTTTCCTGTTGCCTTTCCACCATTTCTATAGTCAAGACTGATGATAAATGGCAGTTGGAAAGCAACAATAGAGATCAAAATGGTTTTACTTAAAGAAAGAAAAAAGAATGCCTCTGGAGAGTAAATTTTTTAAAAAAAATCCAGTCAAAGGAAAACCCAGAGGAAAATATGTAACATGGTTTTGTTTTTGTTTTTGTTTTTCTGCATCATAAAAATGTTGTTAGGGAAGGAAGGAAAACCTGGATGGAGGATGGTGTGGTACAGATAGTTGCTGGGAAGTATTCCAGGTAATCAGGCTCTTTAGAAATGCAGCAGAAGAGTGAATTGGTATGTTGTAGACAAAGAGCTTCCCTAGGAACAAGGGAACTTCCTTTCATTTATGAATTTGAAGGGGAGGGACGATTGAGTTTAATGAAAGAGTCTGAGTTTGAAAGGTAAGTTTTTCAGTTCAGCAGATAAGTGAAATTATACAAAGAATCCAAGTTTCTGATTTAGGTCTTAGTCATAATACATAGCCATATACTATGCTGGTGCTTCTCTCAGGAATGTAGCAGTTTAGAAGGTACTGATCTCCCCTACAGGAAAGGCTATGCCATCAAACAGATGTACAAATTATTGTCATGCTCAAAGCATTCCAGTTCAACTTGCAAAGTTAGAGTTCAGTGTGTTAATTCCGTTATTTTTAACATCAGGAAAAATGGCCCATTACTTGAAAATGGGCTAAACAATTACCATTGTTTAGCAGGTCCTCTAGAGGTTATGTGAGTCAATTGGGTTGTGCAAATTTGTCTTTGATTAGCAGTTGAACAATGACTGAAATAAAAGTCAACCTGTAGAAACATTTGTGTTACAACAATGCAAATGATCCTCGCTCACAGGAGTCAAATGGTTTTGTCCAGGAGAGAATACAAATGTTTGGAATTAAACTCTAGTTTGAACTGTTTTAAAAATCTATTGGTTTTCTCATTAATGGACACATTGAGTAAAATGCTTGACTAGTTTTCACATTTTATTTATATAGCAATAATATATGCATCTCTCTCTCTGAAAGTAGACTTAACTAGTAATATGAGGAATGCTACTAACTGGAAGAACAGAAGATAAAATTTAAGCCTTAAGGTGAATTATTACATTGTTTTGTCTCAGTTTTGTTGCCTTCTCCCCCTGAAAAACACTGAATACGATTTTATTTTCATTTAATTGAAATAAACCAGGCTGTTAAATGTTAGTATGCAGAGACATGTTCCCCTCTAGAGATACTGTGCTCGCTTCTCAAAGATTTAGAACTATAAATGTAGATGAATACGGAGTGGGAGGAACTCTGTAAAGTGGAGGTGCCAAAAACTTGGATGAAATGGGAGAAAGAATGACTTCCTTGGGACACAATCACAGTGGTGCTCTCTTGAGCAGTTCAGTTCTTTCTCATCATTTTGTTCTGTTTGTGGCTGCCAGAATAATTAAAGGAGTAGGGAAGTAGATTCTGTTCCTATCTGCTTTATACGCTTTGCACTCAAGTTGATTAATGCTTTCTTTACACTTGCACTGGGCTGCTCTACATTTCCTTTGTAAGTAATGCTAATTAGGTTGAAAAAGCAACTGGCGCTTGCAAAGCTGCTGTTTGAGCTGGAATAACTCCTGGGAGACAATGATGCTTCTCCATGCAAGTCAAGGAGAGAGAGGTGATATGCAAAATGTGTATTCGTCTGCTTGTCATTTTGACAATCTGTCATTGAGAGCCTACTATGTGCCCTGAGGTTGTATTATAAAAAATTAATATCCCCACATATCTGAGCATAGAGGCTTCTGTTTATATATGAAAAGGGGTTGTGGTCAACCAGGTAAAAGGCAAAATCAAGGAAGTGTGGGACGTAGGAGGTGGGTGTGGGAAATATCACATGGGTTCTTTTCCTCCCTTTGATTTATTTAAACAGATGCTAATGAATGGTTTACAGAAGAAAATGGTGTGTGATGTGATAGGTTTTCCCTGTTCTTCAGTGAAACAAACAGACTCGGAATAAGCTCAGAATACTCCTAGAGCTTACCTCAGACCTGATGATGACACTGAACTCCTCACCCTACCTCTTCTAATGCCATAGTCCAGAGATTGCAGTTATGAGACATGATCCCAATATTTGGGTGTATGTTTCAAACGGTAATTTTGTTATTCTATTAGGAAACAAGGTTAGGGAGCCCAAGGCAGAAAGTGACAGCATTTTAAATGACAGGTTTAAGTTGGCATTTTTAGGCCAGATTATTAACAGTATCAATAGCAACAACAACAACAAATGTAGCAACAAGCTCTCAATGGGTTGGTCAAAATCTAAGAAAAGTAGTAGCAAATAATGTTGCTTTTTTAACTATTTTTACTTCAGGAAGTAGAACAATTGAAAGCTAATTCTTCATGGAGCTGAATGAATTATGATCTTAAGTATTAGTTGCTTATTAGTACTCAATTTAAAATGTTGAGTCAAACTTTGCACCTGATATGAGATTAAATGGCAAGTTAGACATATTTACTGGATTTTTTAATTAAATTATATTCTATACTCATTAAGATATACAGTTCATAAGCTTGGTGAATTTTGATTATTACATGTGTCTATGTTGCTAGCATACTTCACATATTTTAGACATTTCTTACTACTCCAAGTACTCCAAACATGTATGGTGCTACAAGCCTATCATCTCAGCACTTGAAAGATGAGGCATAAGGATTATGAGTTAGAGGTCAGTGAGGAATATAATAAGACACTATCTTAAAAAATGATCAGACTGAGATAACATGCAGGTCTAACCTGGGTAGCACATTTCATGACTTGGTTCAATCTGTTAGCCCTTCTGTGTTATTCTAAACCTCTGTGCTCAGTGCTTAATTTTAGTTTCTGTGCAATAGCCAACCTCACTTTACATTGTCTGTATCATATCCTACCAGAAGACCTAGCCCAGTTTGTATATCGTATGCCTTGGTCTAGTCTTGTGAATTCCCTAAACTAAGCTTTCACCTCCTGCATTCTCAGCAGTTGCCAAGCCTAGACTTGGCTTGCATATACTATATAGAGTCTGAAATAAGGGAGTCCCTATTGTGCTGTTTCTCAACTTCAAACTTAGACCTAGTCAGAAAACCTATGTATCACCCCAGCCTATTAAGAGTTCTGGACACGAGTCCACAATGCCATATACAACATCCTAACCTACTCCAGGTTGTAATCCTTGTGCATTGGTCCACTCTGAAGGGTTCCATGAGCCCTATCCAACAAGTCCTATTTTTAACATCTAGCCCTAAATTTAGTGCATATTCATATACATGCTCAGCCTTTCAGGTCCTTAGAAAAGTATCTGCCTGATCTATTCCCTAGCCCATAGGCCTAACCTCAATTGCACAGCCCGTATAGCAGTGTACTCTGGAGTGTGTGCCCAAGATCCTAGCCCATGCATACTTTTCCCATAATCCCACACAAACATTATACAACGGCCTAACAAGATCCAACCATTTGTCTCATCCACATGGCATTTAATTAATTAGAACCACCCACTTTCTCTGATGTCAAATAAAGCTGAATATCTCTGGTATGATTCGCTACAGGAACAGAACTGAACTATTTCATTATAATTTATTAGAGTGGCTTGCAGGCTGTGGCCATCATAGTCGAATAATGGCTTTCCATAATGGAAATCTGAGGATCTACTAGTTGTTCAATCCACAAGGCTCGATGTCTCAGCTGGTCTTCAGTATATGCTAAAATCCCATAAATATATGCTCTAATGCTAGCGAAGTAATGGACTTGCCAGCAGAAGGGAGATAGATACCGTAGTTAGGATTTACATTTTTGTGATGAGACACCGTGACCAAAGCAACTCTTATAGAAGTAATGTTTAATTGGGACTGGCTTCAGTTTCAGGGGTTTAATCCATTATTTTCATTGTTTAAAATATGGCAACATCCAGCCTGACATGGTGCTGGAGGAGTGGAGACTTCTACATCTTTATCTACTGGCAGCAGAAGGACACTGTCTTCTACAGGCAGCCAGAAGTGGTTTTTTTTTTCTGCACTGAGCATAGAACACAAAGCCCACCTCCATAGTCACATATTTCCTCCAACAAGGCCAAACCTACTGTAACTATGCCATAGTCCTCTTATGCCATTTCTATAAGCTGCCTGCAGGTGTGGTTAAGGTTAATGGTGGAGCTTTGTACCTTCAGAAGATCCAAGTTAAAAGTGAGGCTTCCAATTTCAATGTATTTAAGGTTCAATTAAGAAAAATAAATAAATTCATCACAGATAAAACAAAAAGCCCACAAAATGTGAAACCAAAACATATTGGCAAAAAATAAATAAACAAAGCGAAAGAAAAAACAACACAACAACAACAACAACAACACCCCACAAAATTCACAAAGAAGGCAACTTGAAAAAAGAGTCACAAAAATGTCATTGATTTGTTTGTGTTTGGTAGCTTTTACTAGACATTGAACCTGCTCTGAAGTGCAATTAATATACGCAATAATATTCAATAGGAGAAAATTTATTTTTCTTTTGTAAGCAATTTAGAGTTAGAAGTCCATGCTCACCTCCCCTCTCAGTGCTCGGACCCCATATCGCTTGAACCTGTGCAGATCCTGTGTGCTTCCAGAGTCTTTGTGAGGTCATGTGTACCTCAGTCCCCCTTGTCTAGAAGATACAATTTTCTTTGAGTCATTCATCACCTCTGTCTCTTAACAATCTTTCTGTCTCTTCTTCCATATAGGTCATTGAGCCCTGGGAGAGTTTGATGAAGATATTTAATTAAGGACTCAGTGCTCCAATTTCTTTCACTCGCTGTGCATTGTCTCACTGTTGTTTCTAACTTAGTTCTTACCTAATGCAAGAAGATGGCTGATTGAGGCATTGATATATTAGTGAAGAATAATTTGTTTAGGAATCATTTTATATCTCTTGCTTTAGTAGAGTAACAATATTGTTTTATCCCCCAGGCTCATGGCATATCCCATCATGGTCTTTTCATCATATTATCAGTGTCAGGTACCAACACATACATGAATGAAAGCACTAAGACAACTCAGGTTTTGAAAATTAATTCAGAAAGACAAAGAAATGATCAAGAACTTAAGATGAAATGAAGACAGAATCGAAAATTGCACTAACTCAGGAGAAAGTCTTACAAATTGAATGAAATATTAGAATTTGAAGATAAAATAGAGTAATTAGATATACACAGCAAAGAATATGAAACAAATATTTTCATATTTGAAACAAATATAAACATGTGAACGGAATCTACATGAATTATAGACTATTACAGAAAAATGATTAAACTTTTTAATTTTAAGTATAGATGAGGAGAAAAATCTCAGGTCAGTACCACATAAAGATTAGTTTTTGACAAGAAGAATTTATTTTCCACTAAGTCAATGCAATAGAACTTTCTGGGTTAGGTGCTGGAGATGAACTCGAAGGGACACAGCAGTGTTTAGTGTAAAATCAAAATGGATTACCATTTACCACAAAGCTGGGGAGATTGCTCTAATGGAGTTATGCTCCAATGCTACAGAAATATATAAATGTATTTCAAACGGAGACTAAAGGATCAATGTGAAGACTAAATCAATGTCAGATACAGCTAAAGTCAGGAGGTGGAGGAACACAGGACATTCTCAATATAGGAAGCAGGCAACAGAAAGAGTAAGAGTTTTGAGAAGAATTCCAAATAGTTCAGTGTATCAAAAGTGAAGAAAGCAATTTTAGTTGTGGGTTAAGTATCCCCTGGAACATCGAACTCATTTGCTCATTGCTTCCCCCATAATTTCTCTATCTTGGAAGCTTCATGCTTTCATGTATTTTCTTTGACACTCAGAAAAACAGAGAAATGTAACACAGTAATTATTAGAATACAATTCATCCTAATCATACTATATTAACCTCCATATTTTCCAGACAAATAACACTAAATTAATAAAAAAAATTCGATTATATAATAGAGTAATAGTGAAATATGGATAGTTTCCTTGCTTTAAATTCTGATTTCTTACTGAATTAAAAAGAATTGGTAGTCACTTTTTCATTCAGATTTACAACCAATGAAACTAGTTGCTCTACTTAATCCTAAATTCTAGCCAGTGCTAAGGTCAGATCTCTTAGAGTAAAATAGCAAACTGCTAGCTTGAAGCTACTATGTGCCAATTCTTTGGTTGCAGATATCTTACCTTGTCTAAATTTTCTAAGGAGGCTTGGTAGGTATTTTGGAGGCCCAATAAATCTTGATAATAAAATGCATATTTAAATAATTATCTGTGAGGAAGTTATTATGCATTCCTGATTACTCTGGTCCTTTTCAATTTATTATTGTTGTCCTGGAGGTAACTATGTTCTCCCACCTTGGAAATGCCAGAGGTATGCATTGCTACAATTTATATATCCTAGAATAAGGAAGTCCAGGGATAATGGCTGTGTAGCAGTTCCTTCTAAAATTAAATTGTTCTTTCTTGGATGGAATACATTTAAGATACATGGTGCTAGAAAGAGTTAAACAGTAGGGTGCACTAAGGGGATATGGAATATTGTGTGTGTTATTGAAACTTGTAAAACCATATGCTGTTCTATACTGAAGTGAAACATTCCATCCTGTAGGAAAACTCACTAAGCTCAAATAGCAAACAATTTGAAGGACTCTAGAAGTCCCTAAGCATATCCACTAGACTTTTCATGTTTCAAGCATATATAAACTTTAAGGAGTGCTCATCCAAGCACAGGAATCTCAGAGAGAATGATTGACCTCAAGGAGAAAATCTCCTACACATTCAGAGTCCTGTGGGTTTATTGTAGTGCAGCCAGATTTCCAGCTTTGTTGAGCTGTCACCCACACGAGGACTAAATTTTGCTCCTCTGGATGTCATCAAGTAATTTCTGCTCCCATAAACAACCACATATCTATATTCTTGTAAGTAGCAACAATAAAATGTATTGGCTCAATAAATTAGACTTTGGTTATACTTGTACATAGAATTGTTTTCTGCTCATTAGTGGTGGGTAGATGAGTACCTTCTTGTATACATCTTGTATTTATAACGTTATACAACATTGATGTGTGTGGAAATTGTGTTTGGTTTCACTCTAATGGAATGTCTGAAAAAATTATGTGCTTTGTAAGCTTTCAAAGGGTTGTTAAAGAACATATTTTTCCTCTGTTTAAAACTAGGAAAAACATAGAGCCTTTCATTGTCTTTTTACTGCATCTTTTTCTACCATTTCTCATGTAATATGAGATGAAATTTACTAAAGATGGAAGGTCCCAAGTTATCAATCTACTGGAAATTGCCACTTAATAGATATTTTTGTTTTATGCGCTATGATTGGTCATTCTCCTTGTTTAAGAATTGAACCTTGCTGGAGATCTTGATCAGCTATAGTAGTACTCTGGTAGAATTTCTGGAGCTCAGAGGAAAAGGGCAGGGATATGGGGGAACAATTGTGGGAGGAAGGAACCAGGAGGGGAGCAGTGATAAGGATGTGAGTTAACAAGTAACAAAAAAATTAAATAATAAAAATAATTGAGCCATATTTATACAGAGGCGTGAGAAAGCTGCTATGAGTGTTCCTCTGTTTATTTAGGGCAAGTTTATTTAAACATAAACATCAATGAGCTATTTTAATTAAGTTTTTGGGATTTATTTTTTAATACTTCAATGTATGTTTCTGACAGTTTTATACATGAACTCAATATATTTTGATCATACTCATCTCTCCTTTCCTCCTCTGTTCCCTTGCATTTCTACCCACTTCTCAAATTTAGATCAGCTTTAGTATTTTCTGTATATAAAGAAACCCAAGGGAAAAAAAAAAGAAACCCAAGGATAGAAATGGGCAACTTATCAGGGTTCATGACCCTGAAGAAGTTTATTTATACTCCCTAAGAAGTTGTTCATCACCAGCTGCTTTGCTCATAGGGGTGGGGTTATGGCAGACATCTGACTAGCATTATATAGTACAGGTTATCTAGAGCAAACCATTTCTGTTGAGTGTTCATGAATATATCATTCCTATTATACCCAGAAGACACACTTTATTGCGTTTTGCCCAGTCCTTTGGTTTTTCCATTCTTTTGTCTAATCTTCTCAGACTAAGGTTTGGGTGTAGATGTTGAACTATTGGTGTCTTAATTTGGGATAGACATTCCAAAGTTACTTAGTCTCTGCTACTTTATCATGTGTTCTTGGCAAGGATAAAATACCAGTCATAACTTACGTCATATTGAGCATGCCTTAAGTCTAATTTTATAACTTTGATTATTCCCTGGAATCTACTATATTATAAGCTTTGCTAAAACCTGTAAATAAAATATATTTAATTGAAATTACCACACTGGGCAGTGGGGTTGGGCAGAGTATTATTCTTTTTAGAGGCTATAACTATCAAATGGAAAGCACAGTGTAAGTTGTAGGACGTAAAATGGTTCCCTTTGAAATGTTAATAAGGAAATCTAAAAGATCCACAAAACAATAATATTTCATTGATCTTGATTGCCATCCAGAACTTGAGTGTAAGATCCCAGTACTTAAAGAAAGTAAGCTGTGAATGAACTGGAGGCCTCCTACCAGCTCTTATAGTGCAAGAATGGGCTGAACAGGATTCCCGAGTGCAGAATGAACAGAGGTCCTCACTTGTACCTCCTTTGGAGAAGAATAACAACTAGTTTTCCAAGTTATATATAATTGTGCACTTAATATCTTGGAGCTAACCAGACCTCAGATACATTGCACTACTGAAAGAAAGTTGACAATGCAGTAGTCCTTGCAATTTATTTTAGGAAACAGATAATTCAGTTGTATTTGACAAAAACTTGATCTTCAAAAGTCTATCAATTGCATCTCCTAGAAATTGATTTGTTTTAGAATATATTAAATATGAACTTTTATGTAAATAAGTTTTCTTGAACAGTGTATGTAGAAATAAATCAAATCACCTCACCAAGTATGATTTTATTAAATTCCTTAATGCCCAGTATTACACATCTTTTAAAACTAGCCTCTGCTGTAGTCTGTATTTGAAAATATTTTACTCAGAAAAATGATGGTTTTTTATCATTATAGTCAATTTTGATCAATTTGTCAGTAGTGTCAGGTGGCATTAACAGGCAAGATCAATTGTCAACAATATTCTGCTCAAAGTTTGCTCTTGACAGTTCCCCTTGATAGATAAACACACATTTGCATTGGATAACACAGCTAATTAGAATAGCTAATGTGAGTTGTTGTGGCCCCTACCTATTTGTAGAATAACACTGAAAAACAAAATAACCTTCTAGATAACATGGGAGAATAATAAGCAATTTGGTTGGCACCAAGAAAGTTGATTTAGCCAAGGATTATTGAACTGTCTGGAATTAAATTGTAGCAAAAAGGAGCTAGTGGGCTTTAGTAGACAGAGGAACTATTAAGGAATATGATGAACTGTGGGCTTTTTATCTTCTTGTGCCCAGGTAAAAAGACAGGATATAATAGAAGACAATATATAAAAGCATTATAACTCAGTATAAGCTGAAGACAGATGCTAATGTTGGCTTTATTAATTTGAGTAGAATGTTGATGGTATTAGGGGTCCTTTGAGAAGCATGGGTTATTTATTACCACAGCAGTTTTTTGTTTGTTGGCTTTTTTTCTGTACAATCCATAAGTAGTTACCCAACTCATATAATTGACTCTCCTCTTTCTCCCACCCTTTCATTTTAATTTAATGTTAGTTTCTGTTCTCAGAGTAAGACATTTTTTTCTACTAGACATTACTATGACACTCAAATTTTTAGAAAATTTCATAAATTCTTAAGTGAAACCATTCCTTAATAACTTTTTAAATACTTTGATTTTATCAGCTTATAATTTTACACTTAAATTTAGTTTAATTTACATGTACACATTTCATATGTTTATAACCTGTGACATATTTTATATATATAAGCATTTAGACTATAGTAGGTAATGTGTGTTTCATCATATACTGTACTGTTTTAGTAAGACTGCTTAAGACCCCTATTGGACTTGACAGTAACCATAGCAGTGTTGTTTAGAATACATAATCTGGTGCCCATATGGCACGGTAAGTTTCAGTAATATCATAAGAACAATTTACAACTTTCTCATCATCTTAGACAAGGACACTTGACTTACGCTTTTCCTAAGTTTGGATTTTGAGAGACACTTAAGTTGATTTTGTAAATTGATTACTGGAAAAAAAAATCCCATGGTCAGTCTCAGAGTGTATGCACCTAAAAAGATGCATTTGACCCTATTTTTCCTTCTATGTGTGACAAAAAAAAATCATATAACAAATAAAGTTATGAAAAAAATTTAAAATTCTGTTGAAAGAACACCTGATAAGCAGAAGAGCAAGGGGCATAAAGTACAATGCAGCAATAAGCTTAGCTTTGTACTTTATATATTCTGGATTTTATCTGTTAATCTGGAAATGCCAACATAGGACAATAAGACATTAGTCATAAATTGATCTCTCTAGCCAATGAGATAGAAATAAGACGGATAGTTTTAAATCTTTCATATGAGAACTTCTTCTATAAAAACAATTTACCGTAAATAAAGCTATCAGGGTCACAGCCCAGTCACAATAAAATATCCAAGTGGGAACTTTACGAGGCTAAAATTAAATTCATTTCATTTCAAACGCAAGAATTCTAAGTATATGTTGTCCATACCAGGCATCAGATAGAAATAAAAACATGCTATTTTGGTAGACATTGTGGAGATATGAAACATATCTGACAAATATTTTCAGATATGCTTGAGAAAACATTATTTGTGAGTAACTGATCATATATGTGATATTTGAATGATATGAAAAGGAAAAAAATAGAAACTGTTTATATGTATATATATAAACTGTTTATATATAAATATAAAATGTATATATATATATATATATAAACAACTTTGTACTAAAAATGAAACAATGCTTAAGGCATCATTAAAGAACTGAAAAGACAGAACAAATGACCTGGGAAATGAAGAATAGTACAATAGTAATTATATAAGAGAACATCAGAAAATGTACATAAAGTAAATATGCAATATAAGAAAAATGTCAGAAATATACGCTGAATAATAAAATGACAAGAACCTCCGGGGGCTGTGATGCTATGAGAAAAGATCCACCAAGAGTGACCTTTGGTTCCCTGAGAGACAAGAGTTACCATACAACCCAGAAGCTATTTGCAACAATAATTGAAACTTTAAGAGTTATATAAAAACCCTGGTTTTAATTAGCTGATCAAGGCCCTAATAGACCTTAGTAGTGTAAACTTCATAACATAACAGATGGTATGTTGAAACATACTATAATTAAACTTTTGAAAAATCCAACAAAAGGAAAATAATCCTAAAAGTATCCTGTAGATAAAGAAGAAATCATTAAAATGAAAAAAGTTTCTCGTGAGCAAGAAAAGTGATGAAGAAATGAGACTTCTTTTAAGCAATGGCAGAAAATATCAGCTATGGTTTCTCTGTGCTTTGACAATGAAGAAGAATTAAAACTATTTGGGGGGAGAAACAAAAATTCTTATAAAATATGGGAGGATGAGGTTATAGAAAAAGAGAAGAAGGAAAGAACAATAATTGGAGGGAACAAAACATATTGGGCCAAAAATATAGAGATATATGGTAAACTTTCTTGTATTGAAGTTACTAAATTAATTTTATATATAAAACAAAGATTATGATAATGCTTAACACTATTGTAAATGTGCATAGGTGAAATAGTTGTGTGTTGTAAACAGTATGTCATCAAAATAACAACAACAACAACAAAACCAAAATTGTTTGAAATTTTATTGTACTGAAGACAGGAGAATATAATACTTTATTTATATGAAATGTAATACCCTGATCATTGAATGAATACATGCAGTAAAATAAGAATAAACTATGAAAATGGAACATTAAAATGTTCAAATGATCACAGAGTACATGGAACTAAGAGAACATGAACACAAGTACAATTTCATATCTTGTATATATCACTTGCCACATCATGTGAATATGAATAAGTGGAAACAATATGGTATATTATTTTTATCAGGATGGTCTAATGGATCCAATCATCACAGATTAGTAGAAGAGATTTGAATACGTACTCCTTGTACTGAGAAACATACTTTAAACACAGCTTATCATCATATGCACACATTTTTTTATCTTCAGGTATATTTGACAAATGTGCAGCTATGTCATTGAAAGATCAATATAGCCTTTTCCAAACGTGACCATGACGTTCAAATGTATATAACTGAACTTCCTTTATAAAACTTTCACCCTCTCTTACATATTGTGCAAAAATCAACTAAGAAACAATGACTTCCAATTAAATTTTTAAAGAATAAGCTTTTAACTAAAATGAAGGTGAAAAATTTCAATGTCTCAAACTCGACAATGAATTCTTTTCAATAGCAGCATCAGAGGTAAGATTAAAGAGTTCTAAAATAGGTATTGACAATAGCAGGACTTATGACTTTGGAGATGTCAGAGGAAGACTATGATAAAAAAAGTTAAAAACCAGAAGAAAATAATATATTTAACACATATATCCAAATACAATTCTAATATCAAAATTAAATGATCTACAAATATTAGAAAAGAAAAATAAAATCCAATGAGAGATGAGAAAATTATGTAAAATATCATGTTATTGAAAATGATATACAGACAAAAGCCTGTAAACCTTATCATAATTAATATCAAATAAATGGTTATTGTAAGTACAAAGAAATAGCATTACAGGCTTATAAGAGTGACTAAAATATACTGAAAACCTCAAATTCTAAAGAGGACCTAGAAAGCTTTCAAATTCATATATTGCTGGAGAAATGTCAAATTCTACACCTGCTTTAGAAATGTGTTGGCAATTTCATTAAAAACCTGACAAAGTGTTGCGAAATTTACTTTGGTAACCCAATCACAAAAGTTAAAACCTGTAAAAATATATGTTTTCTATAGAATAAATAGTTAACTAGTAACAAATTCATATCATAGGCTAGAGTATTGGAATAACAAATCACGTACTGTTGATACATACTCAAATACTCGGAAAAATCTCCAAAAACCTAGGCTGAATTGGAAAAATACACTCCCTGATATTGTATGATGTCATCCCGTTCCTGTAACGTTTTTTGAAGCAACAACTTAGCAAGAGAGGGAGAGGGAGAGGGAGAGGGAGAGGGAGAGGGAGAGGGAGAGGGAGAGGGAGAGGGAGAGGGAGAGGGAGAGGGAGAGGGAGAGGGAGAGAGAGAGAGAGAGAGAGAGAGAGAGAGAGAGAGAGAGAGAGAGAGAGAGAGAGAGAGAGAGAGAGAATGAACTCATGATGTTCACTGGTCCCAAGCTTGGAGATACAAGAATGATAGAACCTAGAAGACAAAGGGAACAAATGCTTTAGGAGAAATCCATTGCATTTCCTGCATAAAATTGCAATCAAAGAACCTCATCTTTGCCTTCATAAGATGTACCCATCTTACCTTTCAGAACCAACACATGAAAAATTAGAGGTGTAAGAGCTCCCTCATACCAGTGCTCAGTCTTCTGGCTGTTGTGGCAGGACTGAGTGTATAAACGTAGTCTGCACTTTGCATATGCTCTCAGAGCCAGCTTTTCATGTATTCTATAGTCAACTCACTGGCCGGCTAACATTCACAGCTTCACCTGGAGAGTTCTCCTGCTGAAGCAGAATCTGAAGAG
Source organism: Rattus norvegicus (assembly GCF_021556685.1). Classification (NCBI taxonomy): domain Eukaryota; kingdom Metazoa; phylum Chordata; class Mammalia; order Rodentia; family Muridae; genus Rattus; species Rattus norvegicus. The sequence continues at coordinate 60,663,349 of NC_141544.1, read as the reverse complement.
TCTTTATACATTTCCTGGTTGAAAATGTTCTGCCAAACATCTACAGTCTGCCTTGATGGTTAGAATCTTGTCTCTCGCCTGGAAATGAGTGCATAGCTCTTCTGGAATTTGTCGGCAGCAGATGTCCTACACACTGTGCAGAAGAAGCTCTTCCAATACTTCCACCCATTGCTAAAATGTTTCAGTTTTCATGCTTACACTCTGTCCTGCCAGAAACAATGTGTTAGCCTGTAGGTAAGACCTTACTTAACCTTGTCCTTTTATTCAACTTCAAGGTTTGCATATTATTTCATTTCTTTGGAAAAGTAAAATTACATCGTAAAGTAAGTATTAAAATCAAATATCTCTTTTATTTGTTTGCTGTAGATGTTATTTAATGAATTATCTATGGACATTTATGCCTACTACATTGCTGATTATAGAAGTGGCTATCCAAGCATAATTCTTCTGCTCATATATTGTACATCATAAAGTTTAATTAAAAGTGCATCTGCTTCACTATGTAGTAAATGATGCATGCAAGTTACTCCACAGTACATACATATTTCATGTGTTCATTATGCATTTCATAATTTAAAGAGTGACTATACATATAATTAAACATCAAAGTTATGTGATTTTCAAACTCGGTAAACACAGATGGAAACAGTGAATACAAATGTTTTGAATAGAATTTGGAGATGGTGAAGACATAGATTGTATTAATTTATTCATATTTAAAAATTAATTCCTTGTATGTTTCTTTTTTAATGTATGTTTCTGAATGAGAGTACTGTGTGAACAATGTAGCTATTTTAAAGCACTATAAGAATAACATTTAAGCTCTAATCCTTGTCTATTGACAACTCAAAGCTAAATAATATTAGAACTAAATATGTTATGTTTGATATTAATAATTTCAGTTGTACTTTTTACTACACATCCTACCTTGAAACTTCTTATATATGTCTAGAAATGTTGACAAAATTATACGATAGTGTAATGTTTTTAATGAAGTCAAATTCAGGAATTTCATACTAGTGTGATATGAATTTAAATGTTTCTCATCTAGTCTCCGAGAATACAACCCTGGTAATGTTCCTATGGAAAACTAGCTTGAATTTGGTAACGATTCACTTTCTCTAATCATATAAACTTTCAATAAATTATAAATAATCATAAAGATCCCAGTGCTTTTTCTCAAGCCCACTTCTAGAAAACGGGGTTATTTTAAAAATTCTCTTCTGAGGAACAGAGTTACTAAACCACAGTCAAAACTTCTGACTCAGAAATGTTCCAGTCTAAAATAACTGCAGGGACAAAGTTAGAGAAGTGACTGAAGGAAAGGCAGTCCAGTCACAGGCCCAAATTGGGATCTATCTGGGGTGGGGGGAGGTCATCAATTACTGACACAATTACTGATGCTAAGATATGCTTATAGACAGAATCCTAGCATGGCTTTCATATGAGAGGCCCTACCAGCATCTAACTGAGACACAGGAAGATGCACACACCCATCCATTGGACTGGTATTCCTATTGTTAAATTAGGGGAAAGATTGAAGAAGCTGCAGGGGAGAGTGATCCTATAGACTGCCTAGTAGTCTCTTCTAACCTGGACTCCTGGGTATGCCCAGAGACTGAGCCACCAACCAGGCAGCATACACACTATGGTCCAAGGCCCATATATAACAAAAAATACCCCAGTGGAAGAAGATGCACATGATCCTGAGAGACTTGAGACCACAGGGAAGGCGGATGCCTAGTGGGTTAAATAGAGGAGTACCCTCTATGCAAGGGGGAGGAGGGAAGGAAAGAGGATCTGAGGGAGGGAGATTAGAAGGGATCACTGGCTTGAATGTAAGTAAATAAATATAAATAATTCTTTTATAAATTTGCAAGACTGTTCTTAGGATATGTTTATGTATGATTTTTTTTCCAATTTGAGTTTACTTTCAAAGGACCTAGAAATTATATCTTGCTATCATTTTCAGTTTTGTAAAGAGCTCTGTATAGATTTAGCTACTGTCTTAGTTAGGGTTTTATTCCTGTAAACATATATCATGTCCATGATAAATATTATAAAGGGAAATATTTAACTGCTTCTGGCTTACAGTTCATAATTCATTATTATCATGGCAGGAAGCATGGAGACATCAGGATTCATAGGCACCAGGAAGTGTCTGACACACTGGGTGTGGCTCAAACATCTAAGACCTCAAAGCCTACACCCAGTGACTTACATCTTCCAACAATACCAAATCTATTCAAAAAGGCCATACCTCCTAATAGTGCCATTCCCTATAGGACTATGGTGGCCATTTTCTTTCAAACCATCTCATTCCATACTCTATCCCCCTATCTTTTTATAATACATAAGGATGTTCTTTGTAAGGTGTTTATAATTATGACTACTTTTAAATGATTATATGCTTTGGAGAATTTTATATATGAATACTGTACATGCATTATTTCTGTTCTACACTAGATCTTTTAATTTCTCCTGTTCACACCAACACATTATTGCAGCTAAATAATCTCTTCTCTGTTATATGTATACACACACATACATACATACAATATAAACAACACATACATACACACATATTATATATATATATATATATATATAGAGAGAGAGAGAGACAAAGAGAGACAGAGAGACAGAGAGAGAGAGAGTATGTCGTATGTCTGTGAGACTGTGTATGCCAGTGTGTGTGTGTGTGTGTGTGTGTGTGTGTGTGTGTGTGTGTGCGCGCGCACAAAAATAAAATATAACTGCTGTGTCTGTTAGGTGTTTCTCATATATGTATTGCTAAGGGATAACCAGAGAACCCCTCACTGTAAAAGACTGTATCTCTTCTTTTAGAAGTCATTAATTGATGATGGGCTGACAAAATTTTACTTAAGATTTTATTAAATATTTAAGAATAATATTAGTAATCTTTATAGAAAATTGAGAACTACAGAGCTCATTCTATGAGTACAGAATTAGTATGATATCACATGAAATATATTGCAGAGAGATAATGACTCAATGGGTAAAGCATTTGTCATACAGGGCATGAATAAGAATTTAGGTCCCAGAACCATGTAAATGTTGAGTGAGGCCATCAAAAATGACTTTTCGCAAAAATTCTTTGTCGTTCTAATTATTCACAACAGATACCATTATCAGTGTACATGGCCTGTAGAAAATTAAGCCAAGTTTGCATTATGTATGGCAGATTCAGGTGAATCCATCCAGAGCTGAGGAGAAACTCTAGAAGACGGAAGCTAAGAGAGAAAAAGTCAGTTTTCTGGAAGGACTGTGGTCATTGGTCTATCACGAATGATCCAGTGGAGGGTTTATTTCCATGTGTTAATGAGAGACACAGATTGGACTCACTGAATTAAAAGACAATAAAACCTATGAAATTTGAAGGGATAAAGATAGAGGTAGATTATTATCATAAGATCATAATTAATTTTGTATATGTATCAAAGTTTCAAAGAATACTTTTTCAACTTAAAAATAAAGCTAAAATATATAAAAGGGGAAGAACATTTAAGAATTATTTGAGCTGCAAACTATGGTTTTCTTTCATTTGTTGAGTGGAAATAATCGACTAAAATTAATGTGTATTCATGAAAGAGAGCTCATTGGGCTATATAGTTTCCTAATTATTGTAAGAAGTGAGACATACATATTCCTGCCAATTGCACTGTCAGGAGGCAGATGTAAATCACATGGACCAATGTAAAACTTTGCTAAGTGAAGCTCATACACTGTAAATCTTCTACTACAGGCAAATCCAACATTCGGAGCAAATACCATAAAAGAAAGCATCGGTGAAATCATAACTCAAGTGAGTATCCGGAGGATAGAAATACTACAGAGAGATCGATTCTGTACCTTTAAGGACAAAGTTTATTTTTGTCAATTGAAGGAATTAAACAGTGAAGAGAACCAGGAATAAAACAAGTGAAGCAGAGTACTAATTGTCTGACAAGATCCAACTTCTTTCTTTAGCAGAATCTGGGATAGTCCTGTGACCTTTCATCCGAGTATAATAGCTATTGGCTTTTGATGCTAGAAAAGGTCATATAACAATATTTGGCTAATCTGATGTTTATGACAAGCTGTGTTGTGATTCCTTTTAGTATTTGTTTATAAAGCGATTAAGTACATGCTGCATTAGTCTTGTTCCACTTGTCAGTGGAAGAATGGTTGCAGACACCGGAACTGCACATTTGGTTGACAGAGAGAATAGCAAAAATGCAAGAAAAGGTTCAAAATAATTCTAAAGCCTTAATCCTTGCACATTGGCAGTCCCTCCTACCTTTTTTAAAACTATAAATTTTAGGATTTTCTTGTTAAAAGAACTTGCTAAATATTTTGGATAGTTTTCAAATATGTGACAAGTCAAACTTGGTGATCTTTAGTAAGATCTGATGGTCACACAGGCATTTTCTTCATGTTTATACCCTTCTGCATTTCACTATTTCACAAATGTTTAATATCTGTTTTGTGGAAAATGTTAAAATAAATTTGAAAAAATGTGGTTTTGGTTGTTTTGAGTCACCCAAGATGAAATACATATATATTTCCATTCCCTTCTGTGTTATGCAAGAAAAATAGCTTCATGACTTTGCAAGAATTTCTTAGGACAGTATTAAGAACAAATTCTAAAATACTTATTGTAGATGAAGTAAAATGGTGAATCACAATACAATAATATGCCTTAGAAAGAGCAGTCTAAGGATAGAAATCTATTCCTTGAGGCTTTGTCATTATGGTTCTTTATCTTATAATGCTTATTGATAATTCACAACCATTAACTACAAGGTCAGTCAAGTACCTTAGAAACACTTGCTATTCAGAGTCCTGCCTATGTCTGGGTAGATCATGAGATCTGAGAAAGTCTCTCTACTCGGAGAAGCTGATGTGGCCATGGGCAAAATAGGTTTAGTGACTACAAACTAGAAAAGAACATTGATCCGGTTGCCCAAAAATATGCAGCTTGGTAGTGTAAGGATCCTTGGGGCATATCCAAGAGCCCATGTGCAGAGAATTTCCAATAACCATGAGGATAAGGAACAGATGAGAGTATGCTGTCTGTCATGAAGTAATGGCTTACTGCTCTAGGACAACATGCCAGGGTGATCCTACAGGTAGATCTAGCCAAGAGTGCACAATTCACACACTGACACATCTAGGCATGAAAAATGGACTAATCCTCAGAAGTTCTATACAGCCCAGACAAGCTTAGCAGTTTCCCATGAGCACAAAAGACACAGGGTGAAATAGATGGAAGTCTGATTTCTTAACATTTATTTAAACTAATTTTGTTTTGTTTTGTTTTTCTGGTAAGTGTCAAAGGGATCGGGAATGTAACTGAATTCAATACTGACATGGAGAGATGAAATTTCAGATTAAGTTATTGAAACCAGGCTTAATTACTTTGTTAAAATATTGCTTCAAGTAAAAGAATGCTATAATGGGGCACTATTACATTTGCTCCCCAGAATAATAACATTTACTACTCAGTTAGTGGTATTTCCCATAAGTTACAATGTCAATTTTACTTGAAAATTTTTGATTTTCCCCACAGGAACCCAGAACTATTTATTGCCAGGTAAACACACACACACACACACACACACACACACACACACACACACACACACACAGAGAGAGAGAGAGAGACAGACAGACAGACAGACAGACAAACACACACACACACACACACACACACACATGCTGAATGAGTTTTACAGAGATAATGAAGTGTTTTTCCTCCACAGGAACCCAGAACTATTTATTGCAGGTACACACACACACACACACACACACACACACACACACACACACACATACACACACACACAGAATGAGGTCTACAGATCCAGGTTTTATTCCCAGTATAAAATGGGATTTTAAAACCATTTTAACTCTAGAGGCAGAGGACCAGACACCTTTCCTGAAAACCTGAGGACACTAAACGAACATGGTGTGTGTGTGTGTGTGTGTGTGTGTGTGTGTGTGTGTGTGTGTGTGTGTGTATGTCTGTACATTCTCACAGAGACATACACATAACATTAAATAGATATTAAAGAATAAAACACAAAATGAGTGCTAGTGTGGTAATGCCTTGTAAAAAGTGCTTACCATGTTATCTCAAGGAATAGAGTTTAGATCACTAGATATCACATGAAAGCCTGGCATCCCTTTAAGGTCAGCATCCTGGAATCAGAGGCAGGACAAGCTGGTAAGCTCACCATCCAGAAAAGAGGAGCTTCATGTACAATCAGATACCTTATAACAATAAATAAATGACAAGTGATGGAGGAAGGCACTCAATTTCAGCTTTGGGCTTCCAATCATTCTTTCACTCATACTTATGCACACATACATGCGCACACAAAAACTCTGGGTTCAGATACTTACTTCAAGAGTTAGAGATTTATGCTATATTATTTTACATTATGCTCCAGGATATATATTTACTGAAATTTACTTAGCCTATGATATTTTCTCCCACATTACTGTATTATAATACTCACTTTAGTGACTCCACACATGCATGCATCTACAATCTTTTAATTTTATTCTAGAGGCATATCTTTAGTCAGATAAACTTATGAATGCATCCCAGGAACACGTCCATATGTGAATCAGAGAAATCTCCTCTTGCTCATAGTGAATGTAAACATTAGAAGAACTACTTGCTTCCTTTCTTTGCAGGAAGGAAATACCATCTTAACTGATAATTTCCAGGTTTATGTAGGCTTATATATTTTTACAAAGATTCCTTTATATAATCATAATGAAAAATGAATTTTTGAAAACAAATTGTATCCAAAATTATCATTAAATTTTAATAATGGAGAGTCTCCAATTCCATATGTTATCACCTCCATCCAAGACTCCTCCTCTAACACCTGCTCCTTACTTGACCTCTTTGAAAAATTTTCACCCCCCCAATAACCCCAAAAACTCTGTGATGTACAAACATTCCTGACTGGGGTGCTATCCACTGCAACATGGACCTGGAGAAAACTAACTTCAGCTCCCTCAGCAACCAGAAACAGCACTGGGTTACTTAGGATTGGGTTGTTCAATAAGGTCCTCTCAAGCTTCGGTTAGAGTGTTAACTGTCTTGTTCTCATCCAGGCATAAATAGTCACTGAAAGTTATGAGAGCAATGGCCTTGTAATATTCAGAAGATAGTATTCAGTTCTGGTTCTCCCAAACACTTAGATCTCACAGTTTTCTCATTGTGTCTTCCTGCATGGCCCCTGTGGCTTTTAAAGAGGGTAGGAGGACATAGGCATTCCATTTATGGCTGAGACTTAATCTCTCCATTTTATCTGCTGTGAGTTCCTATGTTAATCACTATCCAATACACAGCATCTCTGATGAAGTCTGAAATTTATAGTAGTCAATGCATGTGGAGATACAAATTTAGGGGAACGTTTTATACAGTATGCATTTAACAGGATAATAGTCATAGAAGCATATCTGGGGACTGTGTGATTCACAACCTCAAGTTCTTGGGAGGGCTAACAATGCTAGCTGTTTATGTTTCGTACAGATAAGTATGCCCTAAATCCTTTGGTTGCCATATTTTACAATTATATAAAGAAACACCAAGTCATCGTGTAAACTTTTATGTAGCTAGCAAAGCAGAAATTTTATCTTTCACTAGACCTTAGAGTTTTGCTAAACCCATATTTTAATTATATTCTTCAAAAAAAAAAGGTGCCGCGTTTTGAATTGGATATTTTATATTTTTAACATATGGCAGCCTGAAGCAGCGCCTGGAAATTAGTAGACTCTCAGCAAACACTAATAAATGACTCCCAGCTACTTAACTTACATGAAGTAACTCAGTTCAATGTGACCTTGACTGGATAATTAGAAAAGAATTATTGGTAGAAGTAATATTAAGCTGTGCAAAAAAAATTACGAAGAATTTGGGTGAAGAAATTTGAGATACCACCCAATCAAAACATTCAGGCAAATGTGCTTAGATAAGTAAGAAGTTATTTCCACATCATTGGAGGAATTCTAAGTAGGAGACTGAGTTAATTACTGTATCAGACAACTGAGACTCATGGGCTTAGATGAGACATTAGAGATTCCCCTCAAGAGTTTAAGGAGTGCTTTTGAGGATGTTAATATGACCCCTGTTTCCTGGTTGTGCCAACACACTGAGTTAGGAGTTTCTTCTTACTTAGATAACTCTGCAGCACAGACAAAGAGAAACAAAACTACAGATTTGTCTGACAAAAAAAGCAACCTCTTCCTTCGTCTGTGCCCATCCCACACACTCAAATTCATCCTTACCTCCTCAACTAGATGGCTGTTCACTCTTTCTGTGTATCTATAAACTAAATCCTTTCTAATGTAAAATTATCTCAAACTGTGAATCTCACCTAAGCCTATACCAATACATGTAACATGACTCTTAATACTAAAGGCTCATTGAGTGGAGCATACGACAATCTGCTGATCTGTGACTAGTAGTTGTTTTATAGACAACCGCCAACACAGCTTGTTAGCCTTGGAGAGGCGTATGATAATAGTAGCTTAACATCCAGGTTCAATCATGTAGTGGAAGATGAAACCGTGGAGACAGGGTTTCTTATGGATTGTACAGAACCACTATATACTCATAATGCAAGTTAGAGTGAAAGACTGTACAACAAAAAGCATGATATTGAGTTACTTAATATTTTAAAGATGTAGTCAGATTATTATAATGACATTAAAAACAGATTATTATCATAAAGAGCAATGTTCTAAAAAAAATCAGAAAATACCAATACCTACTAGGAAATAGAAAGAATCATTATCCAGAGAGCATAGGATTTCCCTCAATGATTCTGCTAGGACTAAGAACACTATGTCTTCTAAATCAATGAAATATTATTATCTCCAATGTTAAAGTCCTTCCTTCAGAACTCATTATTTTATCATCATTGTCTTACATAAATATCCAATTTTAACTTCAAATATGGTAATAGTTGAGATAATGTCATTGAGGTTTATCTTTTAGTATAACCTTTAATTTCTAATAGTCATTTGACACAAATTATTAGAAAAGATTGCTGATCATGGGATTCAGATGTCTGAGACTTTTTCTAATGCCTTATAGAAACCTTAGATTTCCAATTTATGCAGTCAAAGAAGAAATATGCATGCTCATCTTCAACTGGAAGTTATCCACAAAAGAACTATAAACTCTTAATTTTAAGAGGATATATTTCTCTTCTCTGGTATTTATAGGTGTTATGACATCATAATGCTGGGAATCATAATATTTATATGTTTTCTGTAAAGGCATTACTTACAGTAAGACAATTATGCTAATAGAAATGTAGTCATTAAAACTCAGACAATCAGAAGATTTTCCATATGCACAATTTGTTATATGGAAGAGAAATTTTTCTTAGGCCATTACATAACGTTGTTAATTAATCTAATAAAAGAAAACAGAGAAAGGAGTCTAATCAATACACAATAATAAGAGACATTCAAGAGGACTATTGACCTAATCATGTGATCTTTCTATGCACACATGAAAAAAAATCTTCTTCCTTCTGTTCTTAAAATATTTGCAATGATGAGAGCAAATGTTATAGTTTTGTCAAAGTGTTGATAATAATATCGTTTTTGATCCTCCTCTATTTTAATGCTTGTAAATTTCTGTAATTTAAAAAATTGTGTTTTTGTGCATTGCATAAACTATAATAGCATATTCTGCCATGATGTTATTTTTTAAAAGACAAATGTTTTCTATTACAGAAATCAATATGAGAATAACTCATTTGTTTAAGAAATCATATCTTCATGAAATTTCAATTAATATATTTACCAAAAGCCTAAAGATATTATCAGGTTACATTTTCAGGTATGGAATTCTTATTATCAAGGGGACCTTAAGTCCAGTTAGACAGTTCTCTTCATGATAAAACTGTCACTGTTGTATCATTGGCCATATCTTGCTAGGCTGCTCAGAAATATGATTCATTATTTACCCAATCTATAACTGAGTATGTGGGATTATTGATTATTTATCTCACTTGGCAGCTTATACATATATTAGAAGACTATGAGAGCTGTTACTCAGGGAAGGTCTGCTGTATAAGCTCCAACTTAATTCTTCTAAGACTCGTTGCCTTCATATGTGTTGAGCTCACCAATAGGATCTTATCTTTGATTTCTGGGGAAAACTATGGACAGTGGTAGTAGCTTCTATTGTTTTAGGAGAGTCACCCTTTCTTTTAAACTTTTTTAATTCTTTGTGAATTTCACATTCTGTACACAAACCCCAATTATATCTCCTTCCCTTTGCCTCTACACTCTCTGCTTTTAAACTGCCCACCAAGAAAGAATAAAATAAGATAGAATAAAATAAATCAAAAGGGAAAGCTGTAGTTTCTCACAATATGTCTCACAGTATACTCTTTTGTCCACACATCTTTACTTCCAAATGTTCATTGCAATGAGACTTTGGTCTCTTTCAAATCTCTGGCTTCCAACCAACCAGAGCTTCCAGGGACTAAGCCACTACGCAAAGACTATACATGGACTGACCCTGGGCTCCAACCTCATAGGTAGCAATGAACAGCCTAGTAAGAGCACCAGTGGAAGGGGAAGCCCTTGGTCCTGCTAAGACTGAACCCCCAGTGAATGTGATTGTTGGGGGAAGGTGGTAATGCGGGGAGGATGGGGAGGGGAACACCTATATAGAAGGGGAGGGGGAGGAGTTAGGGAGATGTTGGCCTGGAAACCGGGAAAGGGAATAACATTCGAAATGTAAATAAGAAATACTCAAGTTAATAAAAAAAATAAAATAAAATAAAGAGGAGGCTGAAAGGTGGTATGCCGACCCAGAGGGAGTGGGGAAAGACAGCAGAGGTTATCAACAACTGTGCGATATGTCATAGGTAAGTAGCATGCCAATACATGCAATCAGCACCAGCAATTCTAGATAACTCTAGGCCAAGGAATGTCTTGGTTCATAGACTGAATGTGGCTACAGAGTAGTGGGAAGGAGTTAGGTAGTCAGCCTCATTAGCAGAATCATATATATATATATATATATGAATTATATATGTAGATATGAACTATATATGTATCATATATATATAATAAGTGTATATATTATATGTCATAATGTGAGCTACTGAGACTTGCAGCAGGTTAAAGCACTTGTTACCAAACCGGACAACCTGAGTTTGAACTGCAGGACCCACAGAATGGAGGGAGAAAACTGACTCCTGAAAGTTGTCTTCAAATATCCACGTTTCCTAGAGCACACAGGTACTGCTCCCTTTACAAGTAAACAAATGTAAAATAATAATAATAATAGTTTAAATGCCATAATAAAACCCATGGTGTTGTAAAAAAAAGTGGAAAAACTAAAACATGAAGATAATTGTATTTCCATGATTCTCGTTGTAAGCAAGCTTGGGATCAGGGTCAAAAGCATGGAATCAGCTTCTAATAACTTCCAGGGGTGGTGATTTCCTGACATTTCCTCAGTACCACCAAGAATGGAAGCACATGAAATTCAGGATGACGTCATTAGGCTTCTATGCTCCATGTATGTCTCATTAACTCTTGACTATCAATAAAAATATCTGCATGACAATGTTTTCTAAACAAAAACTATTAGAAGAAACAGATTTATTCAGACAAATCAGAGAAAAAGTGAAGCCCCATAGTGCTGCTAGCTCTTTTTTTATTGGATATTTTTTTATTTACATTTCAAATGTTATCCCCTTCCCTGGTTTCATGTCCATAAACCCCCTATCGCATCCCTCCTCCCCCTTCTCCAATGAGAGTGTTTCCCCACCGATTCCTGTCTCCCGGTCCTAATATTCCCCTACACTGGGGAATCAAGCCTTCACAGGACTAAGGGCCTCTCCTCCTATTTATGTCAGATAAAGCCCTCCTCAGAGACATATGCTACTGGAGCCATGGGTTTCTCCATGTGTACTATTTGGAGGGTGGTTTAGTCCCTGGGAGCTCTGGTTGGTTGGTATTGTTGTTCTTATGGGGTTAATAACCCCTTCAGCTCCTTCGATCCTCTATCTAACTCTTCCAATAGGGACCCTGTTCTCCATTCAGTGGTTGGCTTCAAGTATTCACCTCTGTCTTTGTCATGCTCTGGCAGAGCCTCTCAGGAGACAGCTATATCAGGCTTGTGTCAGCATGCACTTCTTGGCATCAGCAGTATTGTCTGGGTTTGGTGGCTGTATGTATATGGGCTGGATCCCCAGGTGGGGCAGGCTCTGAATGGCCATTCCTTCAGTCTCTGCTCCAAACTTTGTCTCTCTATCTCCTACTGTGAATCCTTTTGTTCCCCCTTTGAAGAAATACTGAAGCATTTGTACTTCGGTTCTCTATCTTCTTGAGCTACATGTGGTCTATTAATTATATTTTGAGTAATCCAAGCATTTGGGCTAATATCCACTTATCAGTGAGTACATACCATGTGTATTTTTTTTGTGATTGTATTATGTCATGCAGGATGATGTTGTCTAGCTCCATCCATTTGCCTATGAATTTCAAGAAATCATTGTTTTTAACAGCTGAATAGTATTTCGTTATGGTCTTGCTGTCTCTGACAGTGGCTTGACCCTTCTGTAATTCTGTGTGTCAGCATTCCCGAATACATGCTTTTTCTCATCTAAATCTGGGTACTGAGATCTGTGGGACTGGGTCAGCTCTGGGTGCAGACAAAAACTGGAAGGGTCCTGTCCCTATTGCTCCTGGGTTTGTGTGTCCAGAGGCCTCCAGGTGGGACCCTTGGATCAGAACTTTTGCTCTTACCTTTGCTCTTAAATGTGTCAGCATTCCTCACCACTGGATTTCACTTTTGACCACAGGCAGAGACTGGAAGAATCTTGTCCCAGACTGCTTCTAGGTACCTGTGTCCAGCGGGCTCTGGGCAGGTTCCTCTTGGACCAGTATATGAGCAGAAGTTGTGGTCTCCCCTGAGCTCTCAGGATTGTCTGCACTTCCGAGAGTCCCTTTCTCTTCCCCATGGGATTTTAGTACAGAGAGGTGTGAGACCAGGTCAGTCTCAGGTCCCTATTTTCTTTATAAGTTTGGACTTAAGGTAGTCTTCCTGTATTTTGACCATCTATGGATGTATATGTCTTTTACTATCTCAAGAACAAACCCATATGACTTTAAAATTAGTTTCAATATTTTACTACTGTCAAAAGACAAGCTGTCTGATATTTTTAAAATGTTTTCAAATAGATTAACATCTGTGTTCTGTGTCTTCGAAAGAATTGTGGTAGCTGACATATTACCCTTGTTTTCTGCACTTCTTTTTGAGGCTCACATTCAGTTTTGGAAGGAGAGTAAGAAATGAAAGTGTAAGAAAATTTGTAGTCTAATGTGCCCTAATTTGTAGGACAAAATGGGCAGCCTAATAAGAAACTATTTCTCTCTCTCTCTCTCTCTCTCTCTCTCTCTCTCTCTCTCTCTCTCTCTCTCTCTCTCTCGTGTGTGTGTGTGTGTTTCCCTCTGTGTCTCTCCCCAACTTTTTAAAATAATTACATCATCTTTTTAATGATTCATTAATTTTATGTATATAAAACATTGTTGTTGTCTTCAGACACACCAGAAAATGGCCTCAGATCCTATTACAAATGGTAAATAGCCACCATGTCATTGTTGAGAATTGAATTCAGGACTTCTGGTAAGGCAGGCAGTGCTCTTAACCACAGATCTATCTTTCCAGTCCTTCTTTCTGTATTTTTATTTTCCCTTTAAAATACTCATTTTCTTTTGCTTTCCTTTTTAATGGTAGTTATATAAAAGCTTTACAACAAGATATAGACATCATCCATAGTTATTCTTTTGAAAACAGATATAGTAATGGAAATATTTTTTCTTTTTGCTGAGGGTGTGGATAAGTCTAACACATATTTTATATATGTACAGATATATGTCTCTGTAACAAAGGATGACTACAATGATTATTTTAAATACTCTATGGACAACTTAGTATCTTTGTAGATGATAAGGCAATAGGTATATAAAACACTTGACCATAGACACTCACCACTGGCTTAATGTACTTAAAGAAATTGACAATTGTCACACACCTTGTAAAAATGTCCTATTGAAAAATATGGATAATTTTATTTTTGGTTTAAATTAAATGGAGCTGTAAGGAGGACACAAAATAGAAAAAGAAGGAACACTAACCATTTTTGTTCTATCAAGCCAGAATGAGGCTTATAACTAAACCACCCAAAGACCCAACAAAGAAAGAAAACCTCAAACCAATTTCCCTTACAAATATTGACACAAAAAATACTCAATGAAATTCTCACAAGTTGAATCTAAGCTACTTCAAAATGATCTTCCATCATGAATAAGTAGGCTCTATTTCCAGGGATCCAGGGATGGTTCAATATATGGAAATTCAACAACATAATCCACAACATAAACAAACTCAAAGGGGGAAAAATACATGATCATTGCATTAGATGGTGAGAAAGCATTTGACAAAATTCAAAACCCTTAATGTTAAAATTTTGGAAAGATCTGGAATTCACAATACCTAAACATATTAAAAGCATCATACAGAAAACCAGTAGCCAGCATCAAACTAAATGGAGAGATACTTGAAGCAATCCTACTAAAATCAGAGATTAGATAAGACTGTACACTCTCTTCCTACCTATTCAATATAGTACTTGAATACCTAGCCAGAGCAATCAAAAAACAAAAGGAGATCAAAAGGATACAAATTGGAAAGGAAGAAGTCAAAATATCACTATTTGCAGATGATATTAAGGTACACTTAAGTGACCACAAAATTCCACCAGAGAACTACTGAGCCTGATAAACATCTTCAACAAAGTGGTTAGATATAAAATTAACTCAAATAAATCAGTAGCCTTCCTTTACTCAAAGGATAAACAAACTAAAAAAGAAATTAGGGAAACAATGTGCTTCACCATAGTTACAAATAATGTAAAATACCTTGATGTGACTCCAACAAGCATGTGAAATATCTATAAGATAAGAACTTTAAGTTTATGAAGAAATAAATTGAAGATCTCAGAAGACGGAAACATCTTCCATGCTCATGGATGGGCAGGGTTACTATTGTAAAAATGGGCATCTTGCCAAAAACAATCAAAAGATTAGATGTAATCCCCATCAAACATCCAACTCATTTCTTCATAGAGTTAGAAAGAGCAATTTGCAAAATCATTTGGAATAACAATATACCCAGAATAGCAAAAACTATTGTCAATAATAAAAGAATTTCTGGGGGAAACACCATCCCTAAATTCAAGTTGTATTCAAGAAGAAACAGTGATAAAAACTGCATGGTATTGGTATAGAGACAGGTTGGTAGATCAATGGCATAGAACTGAAAACCCAGAAATCAACCCACACACCTATTTTCACTGGATCTTCAACAAAGGAGCAAAAACCGTTCAGTGGACAAAAGATAGCATATTCAGCAAATGGTGCTGGTTCTACTGGAGGTCAGCATGTAGAAGAAAGAAAATTTATCCATTCTTACCTCCTTGTACAAAGCTTAAGTCTAAGTGGATCAAGGTCCTACACATAAAACCAGATACACTGAAACTAATAGAAGAGAAAGTGGGGAAGAATCTCAAAAACATGGGCACACTACCCAAAGACTATACATGGACTGACCCTGGGCTCCAACTGCATAGGTAGCAATGAATAGCCTAGTAAGGGCACCAGAGGAAGGGGAAGCCCTTGGTCCTGCCAAGACTGAACCCCCAGTGAACGGGACTGTTGTGGGGAGGAGGGTAATGGGAGGAGGATGGGGAGGGGAACACCAATATAGAAGGGGAGGGGAAGGGGTTAGGGGGATGTTGGCCTGGAAACCGGGAAAGGTAATAACAATTGAAATGTAAATAAGAAATACCCAATTTAATAAAGATGGAGAAAAAAGAAAAATGCGGGCACAGGAGAAAATTTCCTGAACAGAACATCTCTAAGAACAGCCATAGACAAATGGGAACTCATAAAATTGCAAAGCTTCTGTAAGGCAAAGGAGACTGTCAATAGGTCAAAATAGCAATAAACAGGCCATCCAGAGACTGCCCCACGTGGGGATCCATCCCATATACAGTCACCAAACACAGACACTATTGTGGATGCCAAGAAATGCATGCTGGCAGGAGCTGAGAGGTTCTGCCAGAGTCTGACAAATACAGACAGAGGTGGATTCTCACAGCCAACCATTGGACCGAGAACGGGGTCTCTAATAGAGGAGTTAAAGAAAAGACTGAAAAACCTGAAGGGGTTTACAACCCCATAGGAAGAAAACAAAATCAGCCAAGCAGACACCTTAGAGCTCCCAGGGACTAAACAACCAACCAAAGAATACACATTGAGCAACCCATGGCTCCAGCTACATATATGTAGCAAAGGATGGCCTTCTTGTGAGGAGTAGACCTTGGTCCTGTGAAGGCTTGATGCCCAGTGTAGGGAAATGCTAAGGTGGGGATGCAGAAAAAAGTGGGTGCATGGGAGGGGAAGCACCCTCATATGAGTAAGTGGAGGGGGATGGGTCAGTGGCTTTCCAGAAAGCAAAGTGGGAAAGGGGATAACTTTTGAAATGTAAATAAAGAAAATATTCAATAAAAGAAAAATATAAAAAAAATTCTAATAGGAGAAGATGCTTCATAGAGTTCTCTGCATGTAATAGAAATGCAGGTTTTTTTTATTAACTTGAATATTTCTTTTTTACATTTCAAGTGTTATCCCCTTTCCCGGTTTCCGGGCAAACATCCCCCTCCCCCTCCCCCCTCCCCTCCTTTATGGGTGTTCCCCTCCCCATCCTCCCCCCATTGCTGCCCTCCCCCCAACAATCACGTTCACTAGGGGTTCAGTCTTAGCAGGACCCAGGGCTTCCCCTTCCACTGGTGCTCTTTCTAGGATATTCATTGCTACCTATGAGGTCAGAGTCCAGAGTCCAGGGTCAGTCCATGTATAGTCTTTAGGTAGTGGCTTAGTCCCTGGAAGCTCTGGTTGCTTGGCATTGTTGTTCATAAGGGGTCTCGAGCTCCTTCAAGCTCTTCGAGTTCTTTCTCTGATTCCTTCAACGGGGGTCCCGTTCTCAGTTCAGTGGTTTGCTACTGGCATTCGCCACTGTATTTGCTGTATTTTGGCTGTGTCTCTCAGGAGCGATCTACATCCGGCTCCTGTCAGCCTGTACTTCTTTGCTTCATCCATCTTGTCTATTGGATGGCTGTATATGTATGGGCCACATGTGGGGCAGGCTCTGAATGGGTGTTCCTTCTGTGTCTGTTTTAATCTTTGCTTCTCTATTCCCTGCCAAAGGTATTCTTGTTCCCCCTTTTAAAGAAGGAGTGAAGCATTCACATTTTGATCATCCGTCTTGAGTTTCATTTGTTCTAGGCATCTAGGGTAATTCAAGCATTTGGGCTAATAGCCACTTATCAATGAGTGCATACCATGTGTGTTTTTCTGTGATTGGGTTACCTCACTCAGGACGATATTTTCCAGTTTCAACCATTTGCCTACGAATTTCATAAAGTCATTGTTTTTGATAGCTGAGTAATATTCCATTGTGTAGATATAACACATTTTCTGTATCCATTCCTCTGTTGAAGGGCATCTAGGTAAAATGCAGTTTTATAATATAATCAGTCTTCTGGAGAGTAAAGAGCTTCATTTATGTTTTGTATGATCCTATAAATAAGTCCTCAACTCAATCTCCGCAATTAATATTAGTTAACTGTCAAATTTCCTAAGCTAGATTTAAGCAGAATTTTTTTTATTTGTCTTCTATGTCTTAACTTTTGGGAAATAGATTACATATTTTAGTTTTTAAAATGAGACAGTATGGGGGAGAAGGATGAAGAAAGAAAAGAATCATAGAAGAAAAAAGAATAAAGTACAGGAAAAGAAGTTGAAAGAGAAAGGGAGTGCGAGGAAAGGGGGAAAGACAGAAGCCAAAAGCAGAGGGAAGGGAAAAGGATAAAATAAATAAATAAAACTAAAATGAGAATGAACGTTCTGTAATAAATCATAAGTTAGTTTAACCTATTTACTAATACCCCACCACAGTTTCTGTTAGATATTTCTTCAGAATATTGAGCAATGAGTCTTCCATAAGAAATTACTTAAGATGTTCATTAACAGTACAATATTAAGTTGCGGAATAAAAATGTTTTTATGAAGGAGCCAATTACCTCGAACAGATATTGGTGGAAACTCATGTTCTCCTCCCCACTCTATGCTGGTGCCTTGTGTGGTTTAAGATTGTACAGCTCTTGTGCTTGGTTTCTTAAGACAGTGCCTGGGTCAAGATTATGCAGATCTGGTACATGAACTGTGAATCCACCCATGCAACTACCCTACAGCATCTAGAAAACATGGGTTGCTTGCAATTATCTATAACATCTGTCTCTTAGAATCGTTTCATCTCCTCTTTCATTACAATATACCATGGGCTTTGATAAGAGAGAATAGACATCATTTTTACTTGCATATATAATTATACTTATGTTCTAGTCTGATGGCTAGAGTCCTAGTTAAAAATATATTTCATAACTAACATTATTACAATGTTGTATGTGGGGAGAAGGTGGAGAGTCAGCTGAAGGGGAATAATTTTTGTACTTTTCAGTGATCATTTGATTCAGATGCTTGCATATGACTTAAATTCTTAATAATAGATTTGTAAAAGTGTTATTACATAAAAAGTGTCATGTGATCTAAAAACCTGTAAGTGACATTAGCTCTATGTGTTACAAAACACTGAAATGACGCAAGACTCCTTACAGGTTAAAGTCTGTTGAAGGTACTGAGTACATGAGTAACCTATCAAAATTTTGTATTTGTTGCTGTACCTTAAAAACTAATTCCCTAGAGAACATTCACTGATATAAAGTAGAACTTAGAAAGAAACTCATGCTGTGAAATCTTCACCTATAAAACATTTTCTCATAGAAGAAAGAGGTGGGGAGGATCAGATAGGGGGTTTATGGATGGGAAACCAGGAAAGGGAATAACATTTGAAATGTAAATAAAAAATCCAATAAAAAAGAAAAAGTTTTTCAGTATTTTAGGAGAAGGTTAAAGAACGTGAGTGCATGGTAAGTATCTGATGGAACATACGATATAGAGACATGTTTTCATGTAGACTGGGATTCCAATTATGAAAAATATGTTACATAACATACAGATGGCACTACAGAGACTTAGTTTTTTTGCTTCATTGCTCTATATTATAAATTTTGAATGGAATTAAACAGACAAACCATAAATCATTAATTTTAGCAGCATGACCAGAAGATTGCTGACAACCACAGCTGATTTTAGAAATTGAATGCAGAAGAGTATTGAAGAACAATTTAACATTTAAAGGAAGCCAAGATGTACTTCACCTGGAGTGAAAGTTAAGTTCAGTAATTATAATTCAAATTATAAATAATTAAACAGGGTTGAATTTTAATGACTGCTGATATTGCATTTATCATTCATATTGAAAATACTTCATTATTCAATTATTAAACATATTGCACTTGAAATGTGAAATTATTCTATGTGAACTATTACTATTTGCAATAGTGCTTTCATAGGTTATTAATGGTGGATTACACACTCATAAATTATTTTATCAAAAGATAACATTAGAAAATTCATAGCATGAAGTTTCTACTCAGTATGAAATATAAGCATAGTTCTATTTAACACATCCCTTTGTGGTATTATGATTGAATTGTATTATTTTTATTGTTGCTGTTGTTGTTTGAGTTTTGGGGGAGGTATGTTCGTTTGCTTATTTTTTCTGATTTAGATTTATACATACACATCATATATCTTCAACATGGAGTATCTTTTATTGCTAAATTCGGGCAGTATTTAGATGATGCATATTTCATAGAAATCACATAGTAATGATGTTACCTTGAATTTATATGTAGAAAACAGGAATGTGTTATTGTCTCATCTGTGGTCATTCCTAATAGTTATCCCAGTTTACAATCCTAATAATCATGTGCCTATGCAACTTTATGTGGCATAAAAACTTGAATAATTAAGGAACACAAACTGAAGAGCCTACCTGGGTTACACTTACAGTATCAATGTACTCACTAAACCCCTGTAGAAGAGATGATATTAGCATAAATGAAAGCTTAGAAACAGAAGCAGAGCTTGGGGTGGGGGGAGTGTTCATAGTTGGAAGGAGACAGCAAATCCAGGAATGAAAGTAGGCTTGGAATGCTTAGGTATGACAAGAAATATTTTAATAAGCATTTAGAATGAAAACAGCCCCAGTAACATATTTAATTTCAACTGAAAAGATGAATCTAGTATTATTTAACTACAATAGATAAAAATATATCTAGACATAGACACTTTGAATATCTTTTGAATTTAAACTTAATCGTTTTTACTATATTACTCCTGCCAACCACAGACGACATGAAGATCAGAAAAAGGATGACCAAAGTGGGGATGCTTTACTTCTTAAAAGGGGGAACAAAAATATTCATGCAAAGTTTGGAGCAGAGACTGAAGGGGCGGCCATTCAGAGCCTGCCACACATGTGTGCCCAGATATATACAGCCACCAAAACTGCTTAAGATTGATGAAGCTAAGAAGTGCATGCTGACAGGAACCGTATATAGATGTCCGCTGAGAGACACAGCCAAAGCATGTCAAATACAGAGGCGAATGCTAGCAGCAAACCATAGAACTGAGAACGGGACCCCCATTGGAGGAAATAGAGAAAGGATTGAAGAGCAAACCAGCGCTCCCAGGGACTAAAGCACTACCCAAAGGTGATACATGGACTGACCCACGGCTCCAGCTGCATGTGCAGCAGAGGATGGCCTGGTTGGGCACCGAGGAAGGAGAAGCCCTATGTTCTGCCAAGGCTGGAGCTCCAGTGTAAGGGAATGTTGGAGGAAGAGGCATGGGAAGTAGAGGAGGACACCCTATGGAAGAAGAGGAAGGGGAGATGACAGCGGCTCATGGACAGGAAACCAACCGGGAAAGGAAATAACATTTGAAATGTAAATAAAAAATATCCAAATAAGAAAAAAGAAAGAAAAGGAAAATGAAAGTAGATCCCCCTGTGGACTGCCTTTGTACATAGTACTCATGAGTACACCATGATTTTCCGAGCTTAGACATGGGGAAGAATATTTCCTGGTCCACATTTACCCCGCACTCACACTATGGCTCTGTGTCCCTTCCCACTGCATTTTTATCGTTTTGATTGCCATTTCAGCTAATCACAGAGATTCTTATAAGTCCCATCAATACAGCCAAATGTCTAGTCATAATTGTTCGTGCTCATCTGAATTACCATTTGGTTTTAGCTCCGTCTGTCATGAAGGAAGAACACTGTAGTCCAAAGACGGCAGAGCATGGGTTCCATTCCTTTTCCACCAGTGGCATCTCTGCAGAGAATTGATAGGTATTCTCGCCTTCATTTTTAGTGCTTTGTTTACTGACATTGTCAACTCACAGGCAATTGTAAGAAATAATAAAGAAACGCTATGTATAGTCACAAGCAAGTAATATTATATTCCAAGGGCATGAATATTGTAACACTTCCTTACAATTCACTGGTCATAAGAGCACATTTGTTGACCTGAATTTGTGTATGTGAAAGTGTTTCTACGTATATCCAGTTGGATATAACTTTTTTATTTTCACAGATTTGTATAGCCATGACTACCATCACCTGATCTATTTCCTACCTTCCTTCCTTCCTTCCTTCCTTCCTTCTTTCCTGCCTTTCTTGCTCATATTGTACAATTTCATTATAAAGATGCCCTCTTATTTATCACACATTCTTCATTATTTTATAAAAAATATCAAATTTATGCATAATGTATGGCAATTATGTCCATTTTTGTTAGACTATCCTACCCCTCTCTGTCTCAGTGAAGCTCTTCTTCACGAGTCTCCCCTCCAATTTTTATCTTCTTCAGTTTTGATCCATTAAAATAAGCTTGTTTTTGACTGAGTATGAATTTAGGGCCGTTTGCTAGTGCATGAAAACTAATCATGAAAATACACTGAAAATACCTTTTCTGTGACTAAATAGTGGCCAACAGCCTATTAGTAAGGTAAGGGACTTCTTTATAAAGGCATATCAAAGATCCAAGACTTGTGCAGGCCTTCTTCAGGTTTACACTGCTGTGGAGTATTCATTTTGCAATGGCCTCACCTGGGTAGCAGTATTTTACAGCAGTCCACGTCATCTGGTGCTTACATGCCTTACAACTCCTTTTCCAAGATGCAAATGATAAATGTTGACATGCGTGTGGAGAAATGGAAGCCTTGTTTACTGTGGGTATGAATATAATTATTTTAGCTATTATTTAAATCAGCATGGAAGTTTTTCAAGAAGTTAAAATAGAAATTCCATCTGATCCAGCTATAACACTCCTGACATATAGCCAAAGAAGTCTGTATCCTACCATGCAGACACAGACACATCAATGTGTTCTTCCTCCTGTTTTCAAAACAGGTAGCAATGGGATCAAATTACATATCAATCGTGAGATGAATAGATAATGAAAGTGTGGCACATACATAAGAATAAAATATATTCGTCGCTTAAAAAATGAAAGAGTGGGGTTGGGGATTTAGCTCAGTGGTAGAGCTCTTGCCTAGCACGTGCAAGGCCCTGGGTTCGGTCCCCAGCTCCGAAAAAAAAAACAGAAAAAAATGAAAGAGTACAATTTAAAAGACAAATCAATAAATGAGACTAGAAAATGTACTGAATAAGGTAACTCAGGGCCAGGACATAAATCTTATATGTTCTCTCTCATATTCTATCTCTATTTTTTTTGAAATTCTTATATTTATCCTTTAATGTTTTGAAAAACATTTATTATTGCCTTGATGTATTTATTATTGTAATTAAACAAATATTTTAGCATCAGAATAGCATTTGTTAATATTTGTTTATGTTATATTTTATTTCTTTCCAACTTTTTTCTTTTTTTTATTGGATGTTTTCTTTATTTACATTTCAAATGTTATCTCTTTCCCAGTTTCAACTCCAGAAACCCCCTATCCCATAACCTCCTCTCTCTGCTTCTATGAGGGTGAACTCGCAACCAACCACCACTCCTGCTCACTGACTATCCTGGCATTAACCTACACTGGAGCATCAAGCCTTACAGAACCATGGGTTTCTCCTCCTGTTGACACTCAGATGCCCAAATAAGCCCCTCCTCTTCTACATATGCAGCTGGAGCCGTGGGTCCCTCCATGTGTGCTCTTTGCTTGGTGTTTTAGTCCCTTGGAGTTCTGGGGTGTCTGGTTAGTTTATATTGTTATTCTTCCTATGGGATTGCATACCCCTTCAGATTTTTTTTTTTTTTTTGGACTTTATTTCTGTTAAAATGTGTTTGAGGAGAGGTCTGGGGCTATTACTTGGATTGTTCACATTTCTTATGGATAGCTATTTAAGACTATGTAGATTCCTCTTTCCATTCCGTAGCAAGGAGCTGACATAACTTGAAGTCTGCATGATGGCATTCTATATATTTTGATGTATATTTCCATGCTTTTTCTTTGACTTCTTGATTACTAAAAATATAAACATTTGATGTTTCCTGAAGTGTTCAGTATCTGGGTTATTGAGTCCAATTTTTTTTCCATTGTGATCAAAGGTCACAATTTGCACAATTTGAATTATTTTAAATTACTTCTTTTTAATAGATAAGGATATTAATACTCTCAGAATATTACAAAATTTCAAAAAATGTATATATTCTGTAAATATTTTGTGTGGTTGAGCACATTGTATATGTTGTGTGCTAGACCTGATACAGTTCAGTCATTCCTCTTAGTTCCATCACAGACTTAGTTCGGATTTATTCTTATATAAAACATTATAAATTACCTCTTATATGGGGGAATTGCATGACTATTGTATATGAAACTTTATTTTGAATATAAAAGTTCCAAATAATGCATGTGTCTATTATATCTTCAATAGATGTTGTGAAATGAAGACCTTTAATTGTGAATGTATGATTTCATATGAATTAATTTAGCAGTTACTAGAGAGAATAATAATATACTTATTTAGGGCAAAGACATCCCTTTTGTGTTACAAATCATTTTCATATGTTGTGTCTATAAGCAAAAAAAGAAAGGAAGAAAGAAAGAAAGAAAGATGGAATCACTCCATTTAGAATGACTTGTAAATCCAAATATTCTAGAAATATTTAATAATTTATTTCAAACCATAGTAAAATGAACAATTCTTCAGAAATACTAATTAGAGCAAATCACTTTCCTCTGTCTTATAACTCACAATGGTTGGATGGCTTTTGTTAACATTTCACACAACTGTAACTATATTCTCATTTATTATGCATCTTCCAATTGATTTTATTAAAAAGGCATTTATTATTTTTAAGTATGTGTTTGCATGATGTATATTCAGTTCTCATAAAGGCCAGAACGTTTATGATGTTATGCCCTGTGACTATAGTTACAGAGGATGGCCTTGCTTGGGCATCTGGGAATCAACAGGAGGAGAGGCTCTTGGTCCTATGAAGACTCAATGCATCTTCATAGATGAGGTGGAAGGAGCGACAGGCATGGAAGTGGGGCAAAGGAGTTAGTATTTGAAATGGAAATAGTCATGGTCAGGACCCTTTCATGCCCATAGCTCTCTGTACCCAAATCCCATGGAGGAAAAAGATGAACTCTCAGAATTAAAGAAAATCCTGAGAGTTCAGGGGAGACCACCACTTCTGCTTACATTCCTGACACAAGAGGAACCGAACTAGAGCCCACTGGTCACAGGAATCTAGGAGTAGTCAGGAAGAAGACCCTTCTGGTCTTTGTCTGAACCAAAAGCTAAAAGCCAGTCACCAGGAGTGTTGACACACATGAGAGCAGAGGTAAGACCCCCCTAATTCTTCACCAAGGGACCTGCCTGGGTCTCTAAGGACACAAGATCCAAGGTGCTGTCTGGAACAGGACCCTTCAGGTTTCTGCCTGCACCCGGAGCTGACCCATTCCACAGCACTCCATAACCAGATCCCTCTGAAAGAAAGCTGGTCTCCAGGATGGCTGACACGCAGGCATAGAGGAGGGTCAGGCCATTGTCAGAGACAGCAAGAGCAGCTAAAACCAGAGATAACCAGATGGCATGAGGCAAGGACAGGAACCTAAGGAACAGAAACCAAGAATACTTGGCATCATCAGAGCCCAGTTCTCCTACCAAAGTAAATACTGGATATCGCAACACACTGGCAAAGTAAGATTTAGATTTAAAAATCACATCCCATGGTAATGATAGAGGACTTTAAGAAAGGCATAAACAATGCTTTTGAAGAAATATAGGACAGCAAAGGTAAACAAGTAGAAGCTGTAAAAGAAGTAACACAAACATCCCTTAAAGAATTATGGGAAAACACAAACAGGGAAAGAAATTGAACAAAATCATTCAGGATTTCAAAATGAAAGTAGAAACAATAAAGAATTAACAAAGGGAAACAACCCTTGAGATAGAAAAAACTAGGAAAGAGATCAGGAGTCATAGAAGCAAGCATTACCAACAGAGTATAAGAGAGAGAAGAAAGAATCTCAGCAGCAGAAGATAGCATAGAAAACATTGACACAAACCTCAAAGAAAATGTAAAACATGAAAAGCTCCTAACCCAAAACATCCAGGAAATCCAGGACAAAATGAGAAGATCAATCCTAAAGATAATAGATATAGAAGAGAGTGAAGACTCCCAACTTAAAGGACCAGTAAATATCATTAACCAAATTATAGAAGAAAACTTTCCTAACTTAAAGAAAAAGATGCCCATAAAAATGCAAGAAGCCTACAGAATTTGTAATAGATTGGGCCAGAAAAGAAATTCTACCCATCACATAATAGTCAAAACAGCAAATGCACCAAAGAAAGAAAAAATATTAAAGGCAGTAAGGGGAAATGGTAAAGTAACATATAAAGGCAGTCCTATCAGAATTACTAAACTTCCCTCTAGAGACTATGAAAGCCAGAATGCCCTGGGCAGATGTCATACAGACACTAAGAGAAGACAATGCCAGCCGAGGCTACTAAAAACAGCAGAATTCTCAATTAACATAGTGGGAGAAACTAGATATTCCATGACAAAACCAAATTAACACAGTATCGTTCCACAAATCCAGCCCTGCAAAGGATAATAGAAGGAATACTACAATAAAAAGAGGGAAACTACACCCTAGAAAAAGCAAGAAAGTAATCTTGCAACAAATCAAAAGGACGAAAGCCACGCAAATATAATACCATCTCTAACAAGAAAAATAACAGGAAGCAGCAGTCACTAGTCCTTAATGTGTCTGAACGTCAATGGACTCAATTCCCCAATAAAAAGACTGGATACATAAAGGGATAGAGCATTTTGCTGCACACAGGAAACACACCTAAGTGATGAAGACCAACACTATCTCAGAGGAAAATGCTAGAAAACAATTTTCCAAGCAAATGTCCCCAATACAGAAGCTCGAGTTGCTATTCTAATATTAAATAAAATCGACTTTCAGTCAAAAGTTATCAAACAGCATAAGGAAGGACACCCCATCTTCATCAAAGGAAACATCCACCAAGATGAACTCTCAATCCTAAATATCTGTGCTCCAAATGGAAGGGCACATAAACTCATAAAAGAAATCTTACTAAATATCAAAGCGCAAATTCCACCTCACACAATAGTAGTGGGAGCCTTCAACAACCCACTCTCACCAATGGACAGGTCATGGAAACAGAAACTAAACAGAGACATAGAGAACTAACAGAAATTATGAACCAAATGGATTTAACTGATATTTATAGAACAATCATAAAAAAAGAATATACCTTCTCCTCAGCACCTCTTGATACCTGCTTCAAAACTGACCATACAATCAGTCAAAAAACAAGCCACAACAGATACAAGAAATAATCCCGTGCATCCTATCAGATCACCACAGACTAATTCTGGTCTTCAATAACAACAAAAATGACAGAAAGCCCACATACACATGGAAGTTGAATCAATGATAACTTGGTAAAGGAAGAAATAAGAGCTCTAGAACAAAAGAAGCAACTACACACAAGAGGAGTAGATAGCAGGAAAATAAATCAAACACAGGGTTGAAATCAACCTAGTAAAACCAAAAATTACTATACAAAGAATCCACAAAATTAGGTGCTGGTTCTTTTAGAAACTCAACAAGTTAGATAAAGCCTTAGCCAGACTAACCAGAGGGCACAAAGATAGTATCCAAAGTAAAAAGTAAGGAATAAAAAGGAGATAACAACAGAATCTGAAGAAATTAAAAAATCATCAGATCCTACTATACAAGCCTATATTCTACAAAACTGGAAAATCTGGATGAAATGGACAATTATCTAGAGAGATATCAGGTAACAAATTTAAATCAGGATCAGGTAAACCATCTAATCAATCCTGTAACTCCTAATGAAATAGAAACAGTTCTGAAAAGTCTTCCAACCAAAAATAACTCCAGGACCAGGTAGATGTAGTTGAGAATTCTATCAGACCTTCATAGAAGACCTAATACCAATATTTCACAAACTTCCACAAAATAGAAACAGAAGGAACATTACCCAATTCCTTCTATGAGACCACAATTATACGTAAATCACACAATGACCCAATAAAGAAAGAGAACTTCAGACTAATTTTACTTATGAGTATCGATACAAAAATACTCAATAAAATTCACACAAACTGAATCCAAGAACACATCACAATGATCATCCATCATGATCAAGTAGGCTTGATCCCAGGGATGTAGGGATGGTTCAATTTAGGGAAATCCAACAATGTGATCCACTATATAAACAAACTCAAAGGAAAAATATCACTTGATCATCTCATTAGATGCTGAGAAAGTATTTAGAAAATTAAATACCCCTTCATGTTAAAGGTCTTGGAAAGACTGGAGATCAATGTCCATACCTAGCCATAGTAAAAGCAGTATACAGTAAACCAGTAGCCAGCATCAAACTAAATGGAGAGAAACTTAAGCAATCCCACTATAATCAGGGAATAGACAAGACTGCCCACTATCTCCCTACTTATTCATAATAGTACTCAAGGTCCTAATCAGAGTACTCTGACAACAAAAGAAGTAAAGGGATACAAATTGGAAAGGAAGAACTCAAAACACCACTTTCCCCAGATGATATGATAGAATACTTAAATGACCCCAAAAGTTCCACCAGAGAATTATAGGCCTGATAAACAACTTCAGCAAATTGGCTGGATATAAAATTAACTCAAACATATCAGTAGCCTTTCTCTACTCAAAGGATAAAAGGCTGAGAAAGAAATTAGGAAAATGTCATCCTTCAAAATAATAAAAATAACATAAAGTAACTCTGTCTCTAACCAAGCAAGTGAAATATTTATATGACAAGAACTTCACGTCTCTGAAGATAGAAATTGAAGAAGACCTCAGAAGATCGAAAGATCTCCCATGCTCATGGATTGGCAGATTAATATAGTGAAAATGGTCCTTTTGCCAAAAGCAATCAACAGATTCAAAGCAATTCCCCATCAATATTCTAACATAATTCTTCAAAGAGTTAGAAAGAGCAATTTTCAAATTCATTTGGAAAAAAAAAACCCCTTGATAGCAAAAAACTATCCTTAACAATAAAATAACTTCTGGTGGGGGGGATCACCATCCTTCACCTCAAGCTGCATTATAGTGCAGTAATGATAAAAAAAAAAACTGTATGGTATTGGTACAGAGACAGGCATGTAGATGAATGGAATAGAATTGAAGACCCAAAATGAACCCACATACGTGTGGTCACTGGATCTCTGACAAATAAGCTAAAATCATTTGGTTTAAAAAACAAAGCATTTTCAACAAATGTTGCTGGTTCAACTGGAGGTCAGCAGGTAGAAGAATCCAAAACGGTCCATTCTTTTCACCCTGTACAAAGCACAAGTACAAGTGGATCAAAGACCTTCACATCTTATTACTTTCAAAACAGCTAATTATTCCTGCATGATGGAGAATTAGGAACAGTTCTACAACACAATCTTACTTTAGTCATTTAGAGACTAGAACTGATCAAATGCCATGATGAAACACTATGATGTCTGCCCACTGACTAGACTTTATTTAAAAAAAATAACTGTACAAATTTACTCTGATAGTATTCATTTTGAGGATCTATTTGTTTCATTCTGATAAAATCAATTTTTAACTTAATGTGCTTAATGTTTAAGATAGCCACATTTTAAGAATATATTAATGATTTATTTTTATATATCTCAAATCATGCTTATGGAAGGTACAAAATAGATGCATTTCCAAACATATTGAAGATTCTTTAATGACTCCAATAATACATAGAATTGAATAAGACAGTAGGAATATTGGCATTCATAGGAAAAATAATTTTACAAGCATAATAAAATACAATAAAAATAACCCCTAAGGTTAGGGTCTCACTGATGCTTCATAGTTATGGGTATAATGTATGTAGGCATCTTTAAATTCTGGAAGGGTAGATCTGCTGCTCTTATGGAGAATAGAAGTAAGAAGCCCTTGAATGGAGAATAGAAGTAAGAAGCCCTAGAATGAAGAATAGGTGTTGCTTCAAATTTATTGTACGCCAAAAGTGCTTTGATTTTCAATGAAATCAAAATGTTATGTAAATAATATTTAAAATACAGACAAAAGATATGTGTAAAAGAGATCAAAGTGTACTAAATAAAAGTAAAACTTCTGTAGTCTCACTTCTTATAAATAAAGACACTAGTTCAACTGATACTTTTATACTCTTTAACTTTGCAATATAATTGAAATGATTTACCATATGAAGCCTTCCTCAAAGTTTGTAAATTTAAGACTTGCTGTGTGACAACACAAACATTATTTCAGGTTTTATTTATTGCTTTTGATAGTTTAAGTAAGAATTCAATAAAGACTTAAAAAAGTCTAAAAGAAAATAGAAACGTGACTTTAATAACATTAGCTATGTATACTCAAGACAATGAAAGCCAGATAGACAATTATATTAAAATTAACAATAATATTAAGAAAATCTATAAATATATTTAAACATAAAAATATTAGAATATACAAAAAGATGCCTCAGAGGGATGCTTAATCCTCTGGTAATTGGATGCCTCAGAAAAGAAGGATGCTGGTGGAGTTGGCGGGCTGCAGGTGGGTGGGCAGTTGGCGGAACACCTACTCTGAGGTGCAGAGATGGGGTAAAGAAATCAGGGAGAAAGGACCAGGAAGGAGGACAACTTTGGAGTGTAAATAAAAATAATTTAATAATATAAATAAAGAAAAATACAATGCAAATTAGGAGTCAAAAGCATGAAAGGTAAAATGTATTTGAATTCATTTGTAAAGTGAGTTTCATTTTCCCCATGATTATTTAGTCTAGTCCTATTATTTTAAACTTCTTTAGATTAAATCACTAGAAATTAAAACATATCTAACATACACATTTTACTTACAATTTTTGATGTACATAAGTAATTTTTACAAGATCTTGCCAATGTTTAAAAATACTGGTGTGTAGAAACTGAATATATTGTTTTTAAATTTTGATATTTATAGTCCACAATAATATTTTTAAAATCTGTCTTTGATATTAAAAATGTAAAAATTCTACCATGTGAAATGCATATATAATTTTGTAATTTTTAAAGTATATATACACAAAGTCTGAGTATACATGAAAACATTAATTTATTAATATTTGTTTGAGTAATTATATTTTAATGTTTTCTGAAATTGGATAAACTATTGTAATGAATATAATGATATGAAGTTATATTTTTGCTAAAATTGGGATTAAGGTAGAATTTCGCCCAAATCATCCTAACTTTTTAGAAAGTTTGAAATTTAACTAACTTTTTAGATCTGACAAAATAGAACATTTTAATTTTCATTTCATTGATCAACAATTAAAATCACAACTATGTATTATTAAATGAACATTTTTCTGAAATGGTTTACTTAGTATTTTCGTTAGAAGCTATTTAGCTTTTTATGCATTCTTTTTTCCCTGTTATCTGATCATCTTTTTTATTGGATATTTTTTATTTACATTTGAAATTTTATTCCCTTTCCCAGTTTCCTGTCCATAAGCCCCCGATTCTTTCCCCCTCCCCTTCTTCTATAAGGGTGTTCACCTCCCCATCAACCCCCCTTTCCCCTCCCCTGACATTCCCTTACACTGGGGGTCCAACTTTGGCAGGACCATGGACCTCTCCCTCCATTGATGCCCAGCAAGGCCATCCTCTCCTCCATATGCAGCTGGAACCATGGGTCAATCCATGTGTATAGTATTTGGGTAGTGGTTTAGTCCCTGGGAGCTCTGCTTGGTTGGCATAATTGTTCTTCTGGGGTTGCAAGCTCTTTCAGCTCTTTCAATTCTTTATGCATTCTCGAAATGTCTTTTTCTCTGTTTCATGGTGAAGACATGAAACCTATAACTTTGTCGTTCATTTCTGTTTGCATTTACTCTTAAATTTTCCATTGATATTATGTTTAAAATGCATTTAATTTTTCACTTATTCCAACACATCAACTGTTTACAATAATGTCTAACAAGAGCTCTTCTTTTATTTTCAGAATTTTATTCAGTATGTGACTCCTTTTTAAAATATAGTCAATACCATCTTGAACAATTATTGTATTTGCATGTTACAGTTAAACTTGTTCACAGTTTTAAGTTCGATAATGAACCTCCTTCTTAATGACTCATAGCATTTTGATCAGATAACATGTAATTTGTGTTTGTAGATATTTCCCATTTCAAATGTTTATTGATTTTTTATTTCATGTGTTTTACCTGTGTATAAATATTTATACTACATATAGTGCAGGCTAAGGCCAGAAGAGGTCCTTGAATACCCTTGAACTGGACTAGTCTACTGTTGTGAAATGCCATGTGGGTCCTGGCACTGAAACCTGGAAGAACAGTTAGTCTTAACCACTGAAGCGTGCCTACAGCATCAGCCATCTTACTTCTATCCACATGACTCTGTAATCACTGTAACAGAGAACACTGGCAATTTGCTTATCTTGCTTTTCATTCAGATAGGCTTCATATTTCATCTGAACTTAAGGTCGTAACTTATTTTTACTAATTATCTTACTCGTTTACATTTCAAATGATACCTCCCCTTCCTGACTTCCCCTCCACAATGCCCCCATCCCAATCTCCCTCCCCAGCTCTTTGCCTCTATGAGTGTGCTTCTCTACTTCTTTATCCACTCCTGCCTCACTGCTCTATGAGCCCCCTTTGTTGGGGCATCAAGTCTCCACAGGACCAAGGACCTCCCTTCCCATTGATGCCAGATAATGCCATCCTCTGTTACAAATGTATCTGGAGCATGTAAACCCCTCCATGTAAATGCTATGGTTAGTGGTTTAGTTCCTGGGAACTCTGGTCGGTCTGATTAGTTGATATTTTTCTTCCTATGGGGTTGCAATCCCCTTCAGTTCCTTCAGTCCTTCTCCTAGCTCAAGTCTTAATGTCTTTGACAGATATCATTATAAGAAGAAACAATATAATTTAATAGACATGTGACTTACATTTTACACTATTTTTATCTGCACATACACACATATCACACACACACACACACACATTTACATAATCACAAAATAAATGGTTTAAAGGAAAGAATTGTATAGCCTTACAGGTGTTCATAAGGCAAACCTGGAGTTTAGAAGTCTACAGGTGTTCTCACTCTCAAGTATCCAGGGAAAAACCTGTTCTTTTCTCTTTTGAGTGTCTACTGCTTATCTCTAAGGAACTGGTTCTGAGTTCAAAAACCTGAAGTTTTGCTACATGAGAACTGGAGACTAGTCCTGTATCTATCATTGTAGCCTTTCTGACAGAGTTTCTGCCGTCTTTCTTTTTTGCTCTTATAAAGACACCATTCACTGGATTCCAGTTGCATTATGAGCTAGTGCGAACTTAACTCATCTTTGTACATCTCTGCCTCTCTTTCTCTACACATGCATCCTCTAAGGTTCAAGATGAAAATTAATTTTAGAAGATATGTTTTAGCTGTTGTACCTCATTATTATCTGCATATAGAACTCACACTTTTTAACTTGATTCAACTGTTTAGAGTCTCATATGGTTTGAAAAGAATTATTTGAGTTTATAATAGTTCTTGAAAAGAACGAATGGCAATTACTTTTCAATTTTAATACAAATTTCATTTTTGATCATTATTTCTACATCCATATGTTTGCCATCTATATTAATCATGTGTAAAATGTGTTTCATTAAGTGGTTTAAGTCTCACATTCAGAATGTGTAACATGACTGCTAGAATAAAATTTATTTTGTTTGTTGGTTTCTGGGATTTGTTCCAATATTATATACTTACATAATCTTTATTTTCACAATCCGTCTTTGAGTAAACATGCCTAAACCATTACTATTTTTGCAAGTGCACAACTTTTAAATGTGCTAAACTATGCCAGCTGTATCGCACAATCATAATGATTTTATTTTAAAATTTAAACCATACTGTTTCTATAGTGAAAATCCATTCCATACTTGATTTTCTTACAAATACAAATGATTCTGAAAATAATATGCCCAAAGCCTCAACTGTTGTTAAACATGTAATTCTTCCTTTTGTGTTGTAGCTGACCTTCATTACAGGGCTCGCCAATTAGGGATTGTCATGTGTCAGTTTGTAACCTACCCTTACTAGTGGTTCCCCTTTGATTATTATTTTCTATGTACTCTGTTTCCTTTCATTAAAATGGCTATCTTTCCTTTGCATAATTTTTGCCTGATCTGTCCTTATTTTATTTTCTTATTTGCAACATTTCTGGTTTCTATAGTACATCTGGCTTGAGTAATTTTACTGAAATGCATCAGGTTTCAACTCTTAATTTATAACTTCTTTGCATGAATTGAAGTTATTTTGTGTGTAAGCACATGTGTCTCTATTAAGATTCTAACTTAAAATACTCTCACATTATTTTAGGAGTATTTTCTTGTGGCACCTTTTATATTCTTTTACTGAGCAGACTGTTCGATCAGTTTGACAATGACATTTTGGGGTTGGGGTCATAGCTCAGCAGTTTGCAGTGGTGACTCTTCCAAAGTACCCAAGTTCAGTCCCAGATCTCACATAACGGCTCACAGCTTCCTGTAACTCCACTCCCATGGGATCGAATGGCCTCTTCTAGCCTCCATGGATTATATATGTTCCTGGTATAAAAACATATATGCAAATATCACAACCAAACAGCCAAGATAATGAAACATAATAAAAAGCCTTTATAAAGATTCATATCTTGAAGCTATGGCAACAGTAACTGGATAAATGTTTCACTGGGTCCAGGAGCTACTGTAAACTGTGGGGACTTCAGTTCAGACACCAGAACCAATGTGAAAAGCTCAAAATGGTTCTTCAATCTATTTTCTGTGCAAGCATAACAAGTGGACAAACATCGGAACTTGCTGGGTGTCAATGTGTCTTCAGGGTCAGTGAGAGATTGTCTCTGAAAGGAAAAAGACAGCCTTCACACTAATGGGGAAATCCATGTATATATGATACATGTGTGCATAACCCACATTTATTCACCACACAAACTCTCCAGAACACATGAAGACTGTGAGCATATGTTACCACTACCAAGATACAGTGGATAATACTTTAAGTTGGTTATCTAACAAAAATGTTTCAAATCTCTATTATTCTGGACTTTCTTTATATATTGGAATTATATAAATTGATTAAGTCATGAAAATTGTTTCCCATTAATTTTTCTTGTGTAAGCATAAATAAATAAAAAAGTAGAAAATATATATTATATGGTATAATCTAATAAATATATTTGCTTTTCACTCATTAGTTTGATAGTCTTTTTTAAAAATAATCCCCACCACTTCTTTGAGTGGCAGAGAATTTTGGCAAAAATGTGTCGAATTGTGTTTGACAACTATCCTGGTATATGTGACGCGTGTGCATGAGTGCCAATAGTTTTTTAAGAAAATAGTAGTATGGAAAACTGAGTCAAAATTACACATGAGTGGCTTTGATAAAACTCAGTTGTCATAGACATTGCATAACATACTCAAAGACTAGATTAGTTATGTAGCATATAAAACTGTGTTTGACCATGGACAGGCACCAATCCCTCACACTATCAATGATGTTATTTTGTGCTACAGGTAGGAGCCTAGCATATCTTTCCTTTGAGAGGCTCTACTCAGCAGCTGACTGAGACAGATGCAGGTACCTATAGATAAACATCGTACTAAAGTTAGAGACCTCTCTAGAATAGTTGGGGGAGGGATTGAAGGTCCTCAAGGAGAAGGCAACCTGACAGGAAGACCAACAATGTCAAATAACTGGTATGCCTGGGAACTCCTAGAGACTCATACATCAACCAAATTGCATACACAGGCTATTCCAGGAGGTTGGGCACATGCATAGCAGAAGACTGTTTTTTCTGGACTTATTGGGACAAGATGCACCTCATCCTGCAGAGATGGGGTGCACCAGGGAGGGTCCCCAGGGGGACGGAGATGGTATTCCCTTTTAGAGTTGAAGTGTAGTGGGAGGGAGGAGGAAATCTGTAAAGGAAGATAGATGTAGGATATAAATAAAGAGTTCAAAAAAGAATACTGGATATGATTGCTCTCATCTGTAATCCCAGCAACCAGGGGAGGATCAGACGTTCAAGAACAACTTCAACCACATGGTTATTTGAAAGCAGGCAAAGAAGACATGAGACCATGTTTCAACAAAAAATATTATAGTTCTTTTTATGTTTTGTCAGTGGAAAAGTGGAAAGGCACCAAGCCTGGTGTTATTTAAAATAGGACCAATAATAATGTATATTATTTTATTATTGAATAGTTATGTTATTGATCACCGTGTTTCAGGACAGAACATGTTACTTTTGTGGGAGAATAAAACCAGTTTTCTACGGAGGTAAATAGAATTTTCTTGAATTATTTATCTTCATTTACTTCTTGTCAATAAATATGAGATGAGTTAAAAGATCCTCAAGAACATATCTCACAAATATATAATAACCTAATTAGTTCAGAAGAGTCACTTGGGGGAAAGAATGAACAATGCATTTAGAGAAGGCTAATCATATACTCTTATCTATGTCCATGCAATTAGAAAACTGCCGTTGCTCACCATTGCTTGACTTACTCTATAATATAAAATTAGGTGAAGCAACAGGTGTTCGTTCTTCCATTCTGTACAGTAACACATGTAAAGAAAGACTAAACATTAAATTGTTATAGATTAAAGATGATTATGTCTAATGTCTAATGAATATGCAGGAATCTATACCAAATGCTTACAAATTATAAAGTCTTTTGAAACAAAAGTGACATCTTGAAAACATTTATTAATCAGTAGTTTGAACAATATTAGTAATACTTCACTGTCTATTTCTCTGCCTCTGTGTCTCAGCCTCGGTCTCTCTGTCTCTCTATCTCTGTGTCTGTTTCTTTCTCTCTCTCTCTCTGTCTCTGTGTGTCTCTGTGTCTCTGTCTCTGTCTGTGTCTCTCTCTCTTTCTCTCTCTCTCTTTCCCTCTCCCCTCTCGAGTATGCATATGCGTGTGTGTGTGTGTGTGTGTGTGTTTGTGTGATTATGTGTGGTTTGAACCCAGAAAGCTTCATCATGCACACCAATGTATTACTCTATGAAGCCACAAAATACTTGAAAAATTTTTATAAATAAAAGAAGTAAAGTCCTATGATATTGTGTGTGTGTTTGTGTATAAAATCTTTTCATAAATTTCCATACACATTTTACCAAAGGTTAATATATGTGACTACAGAAAACAGCAGAAACAATGGCTTTTAACTCTTTAAATCACAAAAGTATGCACTGAATATGAGCATATAAATATTTTCATATGTCAACAAATAATGAAATCAACTAAAATACATAACAGTTATTCACACACCGAGTTACACAGCTAATAGTGACATTCATGTAAGTCTAGAGTTTAGATAGAGAAATGTAGGTAGAAATCTCTGAAGAAAGTAAAAATATCCAAGTTCCCATGTACTTGATTGGTACATGGATCTTCCTAGTAAGACAGTACTACTGTAATAATTATGCCTTTGATACAAAATGCACTATAAAAAGCAATAGTCTATATGTGACACTGGTATGGAAGATTAATTTTATAAAACTTTAAATTTCCCTATGGCCACTATAGAAAATCATGGGCTTAACAGAGATACATAAAATTGAGAGCATAGACAAGCTATTTGAGTCAATAAATGGAAGACAGAAGTAAAAATATCAATTCACAATAGTCACACTAATAGACAATATAATCATTGTGTAAAAAGGAAACTGAAACATAGGGAATCAGATCACCTGCATAAGGCTGTACAATCAGGTCTCTATGTCAGAGGCCTAGTTAATTTTCAGGTTAATTTATATACTACATTCAGCTAAATAGCAACTTAGAAATTGGAAGATCATAAGTTTAAAACTTACAAATGGGCTACCCAAAGAGGTAAACAGAAAATACCAAATGAAAATTAAAAAGCAGAAAGCAGATTGTTAAAACTCAACATATGACTAAGAAGTGCTTAGACTAGAGAGGAAGCACAGTATCAGAAGGATATCATTTAAAGTGATAATGAGTAAGAATTGCCTAGAACTGGAGGGAAGTATGAGTCATCAGGCTTCATATCTTAATAAGTATTAAATTTGGTTGAGTTAAAAACCAATTACTTCTACATCTGGATTTATGAATCATTTAGAGAGCAATGACAAAAGGTAAAAATAGTTTCAACCAAATGAAAAGTCAACTCTTTAGGAAAATAATAGAAACTTAAAATTGGATTTCTCATGGAATGTCAGATTCACAGCAAGGATGTATTAACTGTACCATCATATTTTTCTGCATCATATCAACATCATTAAAGAGGAAATATAAATATGTGTCAGGATAGGAAATACAAAATATGTTGACTCTTCCCTTTGCCATTCTATAAAAATTTCCATTAGAAAAATACCACAAGAATAAGGAAAACTGGAAGATACTGGTCACAGGGTGAATGGGAATAATTATGAATTTTGACAAAGATGAAGCTTGTGTAGAGATGGAGAGTCTACTTCTTATGAGAGTTTATAGCAAGGCCTTCTGTCCACTGCCAGGAAGTGAACTATGCCAAGGACGACCACTACACAATGTTTTGTTTCCTTATTTACCTGCTTTCTTTGATGATTACTATCTTGGAATCAAAGGTGGTTGCATTTCACAACTTCTAGAAAGTTCCTAGGACACACTATCACACAATGCAGTTTATTCAGTGGAAAGATTTACTTAATCAATCATAATTTCTCATTCAATATTAAAAACGTGTTCACCCTTTCCATAGAGATGAAATAAATATGGAGCACAAACTCTATCAAAGGCTGGTGAATATGACAACATCTGTTCAATGATGTGGAAAGGCTAATCCAAATATGATTCTGTTAATTTCAGATCCAAAGTGGAATGAACAGGAATTTTACTTAGTGAGGCTTTGGAAAAGATAAAATTCATGTATAAGAAATATGTTACCATAGAAGATGGTTAAGGATAAGCCTTAAAATATATCTCAGGAAATATGACCTAGATATATTTATCGAGTAAAATGGGTTTATAATTTTGCTTTAGATTTTGTTCTGGTTCAATTTAGATCAATATAAATTCTGTACAGGGAGAAACACAAACTAACAGTGTTCTAGAAAAGAAATGAATAGAAAAACCATCACTGCAGATATAAAATGTTTCTTCATAGGACACTGTAATGATAGTTCTGGCCAGCGTGGGAGAGTAACTAGCTTTTATTCTGCATTGGGCTTACAAGTTGGGAAAAGAAGGAAAATTTCATGCTAGTTACTTTATTTATGAGGATACAGCATGTTTTTGGGTGTACAGAAATTTATTTCTAAACCTTTGTCAATGAAGTTGTAAGCTACTTTGGACAAATAAACACAGAGTCAATTTTAAATTTGATGCAACCATGGGACATCTCGAATGATATGATTATAAATTATATATGGAAGAAATGCAACTGTGAGGCCCTGAAAGGAGACTTGGATTTGATTTTGAAAGTATCAATTAGGATATATATATTAAAATGACTTAGAAACTGTGTGTGTGTCTCTGTGTGTATCTTGTTACAGTGGTATAAAAATATTTACTTCCAATGTTAGTTATTAATATCTAGAGGCATTAGCTTCTCAGGAAGATGTTATTAATGATTTAATTAAACTGGAAAATAAGATTCCTTCACACACATGTTAGATTCCTCTAGTCACTGAATCAGAACAGGAAGAAGGAAGTAAAAGTGTTGCCTGGCTTATTGGTTTCATTTCTACTGTTATTGGTCACCTTAACAACAGCAACGTAAAGAGGAAAGCATTTATTTCTGCTTTCCTTTCTGAAGAGAGTTCATCACAGAGAAGAATGCATGGTAGCATGAGCTTGATCCAGAAGAGTCAAGGTGATTTTCTTCTGTCTAAGTTAAGACTGATTGATAAAATAAAGTCTTTCTCAGAATGAACTAAGTACAATACATTATATATGCTATTCTAGAAAGTGTTACTTAATAGTTACAATTTCGAATTTATTCTTTCACAACAGAAATTATCTAAAGACTTTCTATTACTTATATTAAAAACATTTTAAAATTTCTGATGCTAACTCAAAATAATGCCATCTAACTCACTCCTTTTATCAGTGATAGGATTTCCGATGAGTTGTGTCTGCTGATTCATATTCTTGTCAGCAATTTACTCTATTATATTGCCACCTTTTCTTTCTTCACAGCATTTTCTATATTTTGGAAATGACTTTTATTTTAATGGCTATTGTTCAACCTTTTTCAGAACAACATGTCTTCATTTTAAAATCATTTTCCTTCATTTCCATAGCAATGTATAGGTCTGATATTAAACTCAAGTTCCTACTGCTTAAATATGTATTGCTCATCAAGCTTTCTTGCATTAGATGTATTAAATACTATAGCCTTCCACGTAATTGTTTCTTGAACTCCTTCCCTTTCAGGTTTTTCTAAAATTGTGTATCTTATAGAAACTATGTACAAAAAATTATATACATTGTAAAAGTAGCATCATCCATCTGATCTTTTATAATTGAGATTATTTTATCCAGATGTTTTCTTCACATCTGTACTAGAATTCCAAAAATTAAATTATGTTACAATATCAGTATTCCAGTAGTGATGCTAATCTCATTGTATGATTTTTTAAAAAAACATCAGTATTCTAAATGCTTTATCCCTTTTCTACAGTTATTTCATTACCCATATCATCTATTAACTACTTAGGTGTAGTTAATAAGTTAAAATAATATATATCCTCAAAACCAGAATAATTAAATCATTTCTAAAATCTCAAACATTAATTTGATTTTAATGTATTTCCAGGGAACTAAAGGCAGAAACTTTAAAGCCACCAAAAGCTCACTCCTCTTCTTGGCTTTTCTCATTTTGCATTGATTCATCTTGGAGGCACAGGATGAAAACAAGAATTCTTGGGAAAATATTGCTTATAATTTCATAAAGTCTCCACTACAAACAGTAGTCTTTGTGTGGCTTGTCTCCTAAGCACTATCTCAAGAGTTGACTAACCAGAGTGAAAGCATCTTCAACTGCTTCTTCCCACTGATAAGAGACGGAGGAGATAAGAGATGTATTAGTTACTTAACTGTTCATTGCATCCTAATAGCCCCATGAACCTCCTTGTGAAGAGGTTCCTGTTTACCTTACACTTTCATGCCAAATGGAGCTTGGCCAACAGGTTCCAGCCTTATGTAAGTTTTTACAGATCAATTGAGCACACAGGCCGAAACGGATGAGGCATTCAGTCTTCTTATACAGACCTGCTCCCGAGACCTCCTTCAAACAGCTGAACTCACTCCTTCAGGTTTCCAAAGACTCCCACAAGAGAGCCATTAGCTGGGATAGCCAGGCATTTAATGCTTCAAACTATAGATTATATTTTTCCTTCACATTATATCAGATGAAGAAGAAAGCGGTAGAACGTAATTATGATAAAAATGTTATGTGTATGCATGAAACTATAATAAGAAAACCCATTGATTTTTATAAATATTGTATACATTAGCATTAGTGAATGCATATGAAAGATTAATACTATGTAACCTACCTTCCTTGAGCAGATGCAAACAAGGTTACAAACACGTTTTTTAAGACCGTTTAAGAAAGAATTTGATAAGCAAGGAACATGATACCCTATAAAAAATGTCAAGACATTAGATGTATCAGAAATTATGCATATCAGAAGAAAATTAAATTATTATATTATGATTATTCACCAATAAATTTACTGTAGCCATTCCCTTCAAATATAACTCATCATGAGTCCTTCAGTAGAGGGGAAGGGCAGGCTTATACAAACCTGTGTACAACTAAAGCAAAGAATGTTGTTTTGCTTTTTATCTCTGTGAAATTCGCAAGTTTATATAAAATCTAATGTAGAATGACAAGTAGATACAAAAACTCCTTCTAGTATGTGCTATGGTTTTATATATGAGAACATCTCAAGTGAACTATTTATTTCTACAGAATAATCTGAAACAGTAAGATGTTATTTAATTCCAAATCTTTACCTTTTAAGTTAATGGAGTTTAGAATTAAATAAATAGGATAAATTAACCAGGAATAAATCTAAAGTTGTTCCAAATTTAAAAATAGGTAAAATTTTGAGAACCTTAAATAACAATCTATTTAAAAATATTTTGTTCCTAATGAATATCTATGGGAAAAAAACTGTCAAAATCTTGTTGGTGACTTCAGTGCAGGAATGACACGGTAAAGGCCCAAGTCTGATGATGTGTGCTCTGCCCCTGGGACCCAATGGTGAAAGGAGAAAACTTACAAATTTTCTTCTGACCTCCACACACACATACTGTATCATACCAGTGCCCACATAACTATAAAAATAAATATAGTATTTTTGAATGTTTTTTTATTGTTGTATCTAGCCCCACATTTTGTCTAATATTAGATTTTTCAATGTCACAGAATCATTTCTACTGAAAAGCTTATTTCCCACAAAGCAGTTTATGACACAAAATAAAACCACTGAAGCATGAATTTATTCACATGAATTATATGTGATCTGTGTACATATGCATGCGCATTCACTTCTATCTATTAGACGATAGTATCAAGAATTCACTAGCTATAATGTTCAATCTTTTATGTAAGTAATGCATCATTAGCACATAAATTACTCAAATAATTCATATTAATAGAGACAGATACATTTATATAAGAAAAATTACTCTAATATGCAATCACTGTTCACTTTTATTATAAATGATCAGACATATATTATTATTTATTACATAATTCTCTCTCATTATTTTACGGAATTTAAATCACTATAACATCCATTTTAAAGATAAAACATATTTATTTAAAAAGAATAGATAATACTTGATTCTATGACTCAAATCTTGTTAATTATCTCCTATATTTTTACTATGGCCAGAAATTCATGGCAAAAGATTAAACCTTCTGAGGATCATGATTATTAACACTTCATTTTTAAAATTAATTTCTGTATGGCACAGATAACTCATCATCGTGCTTTCATAGCTTATCTGTTAACAACCCTTGTTAGACACATATGTGAAGACACTTAATGGTTTTGAGGATTCATGCCATATATATTTCTGGTTTTGAATCCTATAGTTATGCCTGTGTCTGACAGACATCACTCTTCCTACTTAGAATTACAATTGTGGGAGTCTATCAAGAAAATGAATTTCAATCTTTCCTCTTCAACTATTGCTTCTTCCACCCCCCCCAAGCCTCCTAAATGATTCTTACACTTTATATTCCAAGTATTTACAGAATTATAAAAATTATCTTTATATTAATTCGGAGATTTTTCTTTCCAATCTGACATAGAATTTTCCTGTTAAAATTTAAAAATTTCACAGGTTATTCATCTAAACGAGTTTTCCATGGCTTGCCTATGATGCTCCTTGCACTGCCTCT
This sequence comes from Rattus norvegicus, assembly GCF_021556685.1. Taxonomy (NCBI): domain Eukaryota; kingdom Metazoa; phylum Chordata; class Mammalia; order Rodentia; family Muridae; genus Rattus; species Rattus norvegicus. The sequence continues at coordinate 60,620,288 of NC_141544.1, read as the reverse complement.
CTTATGCCTCTGTGTGTGCGTAAGTGTATGTGTGGCTCTGTGTGTGTGTGTGTGTGTGTGTGTGTGTGTGTACATGGGTGTGCCTGTGTGTGACAGTTTTTATTGGTTGGTTGTTTGAGATGGGGTTTCACTCATGATCTACAGCTCAGGGTGTCTTGGGACTCACTATGTAGTACAGGTTGTCTTTCAACTCACCACAGTTTTTCTGCCTCGGCCTCCAGATCGATGGAATAAAGGTAAAAGTTGGTGTTCCTGACTATTTTATTTTTATTTTCTTTTTTTTTCTTATCTTATTTTCGGAGCTGGGGACCGAACCCAGGGCCTTGTGCTTGCTAGGCAAGCGCTCTACCACAGAGCTAAGTCCCCAACCCCTTATTTTTATTTTCAAATATGTACAGTGGGCATCAACATTTTAAAGTGAGACATTTAGAATAACATTCAGTCGCTTTTAGTATGGTCAGAGAACTACAATCATCATCTCTGTCCAACTTGGGAAAGGAATTCAGTACCTCTTAGTAACCACTTCCTCATCAGTACTCTTGCCAACCTGGCAACCAAGAATCATGTGAGGTACATTACCTTTTGCCTCCATACATTTGCCTATTCAAGACATTTTATGTACTTATAATCATGTTATATGTGATTTTTTTATATTGTCTTTCTTTTTTTTTGTAATTTGATACAAGTTTTCTCAGTATCACCCTGGCTATCCATTAACTCATTCCACAGACCAGTATGGTCTTAAAAATCACAGAGATCTGCTGGGACCTGCCTCCTAAAAGCTAGGATTAAAAAGACATGTGTCACATGATGCCTTGTACTGAACCTTTACATAGCATATCTTCTTTTGTTGTGATGTGTTCATGTTGTAGTGTGACTCAGTGTTATTTTCCTGGTTTTGTCCAAAATATATTCTTTTTGATGGAAAAGTCACTTTTTGTTTATTCAGGCTCTATGGCCTATTCATAGTTGTTACTTTCTACTTTCCCATATTGGGGATATAAAAAGAGAGGATCCATATGGGAAGGTGGGATGCAGAGGAACTGTTAGGGGAAACTGTAATCAGTATTTTTTTTGAGTAAGTCTTGGATAAGATTGTATACTAATCTTAATACTATGTGGAACAGCTTAGGTATTTAGAGCACCTTTACAGTCTAGTAATGGTTTAGTATTACTTATATTTCAGTAGGAGGAAACACGTTCCAAGATCCAATAAATGGGTACACCTCACATTTTGTGATGTGTGATCATGCAAACTTACCAAATTTAATAACTTATGTTGTTACTGTAGAAGTCATATGTGATAAGATCAACTTAAAGGAGGAAATATTTATTTTGGCTGACTCAGAAGTCTCTACTCAAGGTCAATTTTCTCTACAAGTTTGGGGCTTAAGAGAGGTACACTATCATGATGAGAAGGCCATTGGCAGTAGAAGAAAGCAGATAGTAAGCTGAAAGGAATGAGAAAATGTCAGGGAAGAAAAAAATGTCATTTATCCTGGCTTGATTTGAGTTGCTGTGATCAAATCTTGAGGTAAATTACCTTGAGAAGGAAAGGGTTTATTTGGCTTATTGATGATAATCTATCATAGAGAGATTCCTAATCAGGAATTCAAGAGTCATACTTGGAGGAAAGAAGCAGAAACCATGGTGAAACACTTTACTTGCATGGCATTCATGACTTGCTTCCTTGATTTCCTTAAACATTTCAGGATCATCTCTATAGTGGTAACAGTCTCTTCAGTGGGCTGGGATTTTTTCACATCAATCATTCATCAAAAAAATATTTGTCAGACTTGCAAACAGGACAGTTTGATGAGCGCGGTTTCCAAGCTTAGGTTACCTTTTCCTATGCAGACCTAAATAGTTTCAAGTTGAGAAAAACTAACCAATTCAGTTATTTCCCTATTAACTTGACTACAAATACATAGCACATACACCATTACCATTCTTTTGTCCTTAGCCCAGGTGCATGTTAATATTAATTTTGTAATATAAAATAAAGTCCACCTTTAACAATCCCTTAGTCTAAGAAAACTAAACATTAAAACCCAAAGTATCTTATGAAAAATAAGTATCTCTTTAAAAATTCAAAGTTTCTCTACTGTGGGCTCCTGTAAAACCCAAAACAAATTATATATTTTCTTATTCTGTGAGATAAACACAAAGCCCCATTTTTATTAAAAGCAAAGTAAATCCAAATCTAACATTATGTATAGTTCTTTGTCTGACATCTGGAACTCTCTCACGATCTAGGCTCTAAAACATGGACATTTTCTTTTCAGTGGTTCTCTAGTCCACAACAAACACATCTCATTTCATTGGTTCCAGAAGAATTCACTGCACACAAACCACATTTGGGTGTTCCTCTCAAAGTCCTGATGTCTCTTAAGTGTTGGATTTTCCTCTGCAACAGAAACTATAGCAATGGTCTCCTTATCTCACGTAGGGATCTCAGCTTTACTACACTGTGCCCTGCCTGTGTTGGGGTGGGATATGGATCCAAGTCTTACTAGCCCTCAGAACTCAACATCAATTATCCTGATAAGCAAGCGTCCCACTTTTGTGATATGAGTTTTTGGTTAATCACAGATGATTCTTCAGCTCCAGCTCATCTGCAATCATTGAGTCTTAATTTAAAATATAACACAAATGGCCCTGAAAGATTTTAAATTTTAATTTTCATTAATTCTATATACAACTTCTGTAATTAAATCATTCCCCACACCTTATCCACCTTACACCTCAATTAATGTTTCCCCAACTCGAGTTTGTGGCTTCTTAGTGTTTAACTATTACATAAATTTTATATTTAATTATTAGATAAATTTGTAGACAGAGTCTCAACACTTCTAATCAAATCTTTGGGAAATCAAATCTTTCTGAAACTTCACAAGATAGCCTCCATTGTCTGTCCTTCTTTTAGCCTTCCTATCTTGAAATCTTTCAAAATATCTCCTCAACTTCGTAGCACTCAGTGGCCTTTTCTAGCACAATGCTCTAAACAATACAACATAGCGATGCCTACCTATGGATATCTTACTGTCTGGCACCAAATATTTATTTAGTATGTTTCTTGGTGTCCTGGTGGAACATTCTGACCAATAACAAATGGAAGAGGAAATAGTTTATTTGGTTTGTGGCTTGCAGTCTATTATCACATGAAGCCAAGGCATGATCTTGGAGACAGGAAGGTTCTTACTGATTTGCTCTCCCTTACTCATGCAGATTGTATTTCTTAAGAACCCAGGGCCACATACCTAGAATTGCTATTGATTCCAATTGCTGGGTCCTCTAATAGCAAACATTAATAAAGAAAGCATTCTCTAGACATGACCATAGATGAATCAGACAAGGAGATGCTTCAACTGAAGTCTTTCCTTCCTAGATAACTTTTGTTTATGTTAAGTTGACAAAATCTTCACAGGCTCGCCCCAAATTCTTCGCAGGCACTCCCAAATAATTTGCTTTTTCCAATTGTAAACCACTTTCTAGTTGCCCACTTAGTAGGAACACATCCATGGATATATCTCATGAGTCTTTTCATAGGACATCAAACCACAACACTTGATCTTGTGTCCTGGAACTTACCTCTCCTTTTAAGATCAAAACTAAGTTTCATAAATTTCTAATTATAATAAGATTCTTTTAGTTTCTGTGATTTCATAAATGTAATACATAAAAATATAAACCATTTTATGTGTATGTTCAGTAACTTTCAGTCTTTAATATCTTAAACATCTTTTAAAATATCTATATTCATCATTATTAATGACTACACACATACATGCATATGTACATAAAGTAATAAATAAATTAATGTATAACCAATGAACATGTGACCAAATTTTGTTTTGAACAAAAAATGGGATGATAACTGCAAAGTTAAGATTTTCCTATTTTTTTATTTCATAATCCCAAAATGATTCAAAATTAAAATCTTGTTTAAAATTCTGAAAATAATTAAATAAATCATTTTAGCATGCTACAACAAAAGACAAATGCGTTAATCTACCAGTAAGTCATGGACTCTTCCAATTAAGTGTTTACTCATCTAAAGTCATGATGGCTAGAAAGGTCATGAACCTTAGTGAATCCCCAAAGATTTGTTAGTTTGTAACTTTTCAAAGATAAGAAATATATATATACTACTTATATTCTGTTAAAATAATGTTCAATGGAATGGTTTGCAATTGATATTAACTTCTTTCATTTATGCTAAATTTCATTATTCTATCTCTAAACCCTATTCAATTATCATCACAAGCATAGATGAAAATATTGACTAAAATATATATTTAGGTGTTTTATTAACACCAAATATTATTAACACAAATTTTATTAACTTTAAGAATATTCTTTATATGATCATTTCATTACAATAAATTTTATGAAATTAGAATTTCTAAAATGTTTGAAGATTATGAAAGTGTAATCTCTTGTGAGACAGCTACAATAATTTAGTGTTTAAAATGACATGACAAAAAAAATAACCATTTTCCTAATGATAAACAAGAAAAAGAAAAAAATACAACTGCAACAATGGCTGACCAATTCCCACCTGCAAAACATTTACTTTTAATTAAATAACACAAAAATATTATTATAGATAATAATTGTAATCATTTCATTCTTAATTACTAAATTTATATTCCCTGAGTAACTTCAAAGACTACTCATACATAAAATTTCAATCTACAATAGGAATAAAATTTAAATAAGCATAAATGTATTCATCAGTCATTTTCAAGGAGAAGCTTCTGAAGGCGAGTGCTCATTATGGGATTAGAATTATGCAGGAACAGCAGTTTCTGACAAAATATCTAGTATGTGTCATGTAAACAATTAGCATTAATAACATGACAAAATATTATTATTACCAGTTTTGTAAAATGATGGTTGAAATTCTAAACATATAAATATCTTAAGGCTGTGTTAATGTGTTAGGGTAGAAATCATTCTGTTAACACTAAATTAAATCTTAGTTGGATAGTAATATTTTGCTTGCCTGACAAACTAGGCAAAGTCCAATTTTCAGACTAATCATTTTTTTCTAGCAATCTTTTTAAATATAATGACCCAACGTTGCCATGTCTAATGCATTGGAAAACAGCTTTTTACTGAACAAATTTCATTAGAATTGTTTCAATTGTTGATAATGCTAATTTGTGAAAATAAATCTTGAAACAGATGACTTTTATGGCATTTGAAATATAAATATAAGTTTTGTTTTCATTTACATTTCATTCAAAAAGTCTTTCTAAAAAATGAACATTTTTCTTAAACCTGCTATATTTAAAATTAAAGTTATACAAGGGGCATATCACATACATTAACAAGTAAATAGTACACATTTTTTCTAAAATAATAAGACTTACAAGTAAGAAGGAAATATATATAAATTATTAAATATATGTAAATATATATTTATTTAAAGTAACTGCTGAAATCTTTTCCATTGGAAATTTTTAAATCAAAAACTATACAAAAAAATTCAAAGTTTCAAATTTTATAATATAATAGATAATTATTGTTTTTTTTCTTAAAAAAAGAAAAATAAGTATTACTATATTTTTCTATCCTTCATAAAAAGAAGTTAAATAATCTCACAAATACTTAACATAATTGCAAATATTGGTATACTTGTACAAAAACTCTCATTGTTCAAATTAAACCCTACAAAATACAGAATACATAGATTCACTTTGTCTATGAAGAAATAAAATAAGAGGCTTCCTACTATTACAGTAGTTGTTACAGTTCACCAATAAAAGAATATCTAATTGTATCAACATACGTTTAGATAATGCATTTACATTAAAGCAGAGATGGGAATAGTGAATTTATATTTTGAGCTTTAAAATATTGATTTCTGAGAACATCAAAACAAATTAGAAAGAAATCCCCCAACAACATGTTTTTCTTTTGGTAACTAAGTTATAACCAGACGTTTCCAGTTATTCCTCTTAAGGAAACGGTTGTAAGACAAGTGCTGTATTACCATGGTTAGTAAGGCAGATTTTCCAATTTTTTAAAGAGTTTATTATTTTTGTTTTATTGTTTTATTATTTATTTATATTTTCTTCATATACATTTCAAATGTTATCACCTTTCTTAGTTCTCCTGTAGCAAACCCCTATTCAATCCCCTTCACCCTGATTTTGTGAGGGTGATCCCCCAACTAACTACCCACTCCCTCCCTCCACCACCCCCAAACCCCTGCCTTGGCATTCCTTTACACTGAGGAATCAAGCCTTCACAAGACCAAGGGCCTCTCCCCCTATTGATTCTGGATAATGCCATCCTCAGATATATATGAAACTAGAGCCATGGGTCCCTCTGTGTGTAATCTTTTGTTAGTGGCTTATTCCCTGGGAGCTCTGGATTCCCTGGGAGTGTCTGGTTGTTTTATATTGTTGCTCTTCCTATGGGGTAGCAAACCCCTTCAGATCCTTAATTCCTTCCTCTAACTCCTCCAATTTACAGCCAGTTCTCAGTCCAGTGGTTGCCTGTAAGCATCCTCCTCTGTATATGTCATGCTCTGGTAGAGTCTCTCAGGAGACAGCTATATCAGGCTCCTGTCAGCATGCACTTCTGGGCATCCTCAATATTGTCTTGGTTTGGTGACTGTATCTGGTATGGATAATAGCATACAACAGTCTGCATAGCCTTTCCTTCAGTCTCTGTGTCATATTTTGTTTCCATAATTCTTCCTGGAAGTATTTTGTTCCCACTTCTAAGAAGGACTGAACAATCCACACTTTGGTCATCCTTCTTGAGCTTCATGCGGTGTGCGAATTATATCTTGATTATTCTATACTATTGTGCTAATATCCACTTATCAGTAAGTTCATACCATGTATGTTCTTTTGTGTTTAGTTTACCTCACTCAGTATGATATTTCCTAGTTCCATCCATTTGCCTAAGGTTTTCTTTCATGAAGGTATTGTTTTTAATAGCTGAGTAGTACCCAAGGTGTAGAAGTAATCCATTTTCTGTATCCATTCCTCTATTGAAGGACATCTGGGTTCTTTCCAGCTTCTGGCTATCATAAATAAGGCTGACATGAACATAGTAGAGCGTGTCTCCTTGTTATAGGTTGGAACATCGTTTGGGAATATGCCCAGTAGTGGTATACCTGGCTCTTCACTTAGTACCATGACCAATTTTCTGAGGAACTTCCAGACTGATTTCCAGGGTAGTTGTGCCGGCTTGTAATCCCAACAACAATGGAGGAGTGATCCTTTTTATCCACATCTTGGCAGCATCTGCTGTCACCTAAGTTTTTGATCTTAGCCATTCTGACTTGGGTGATTCGAATCTCAGGGATATTTTGGGTTGTTTTCCCTGATGACTAAGGATGTTGAACATTTCTTTAGGTGCTTTGTGGCCATTCAATATTCCTCACTTGAGAATTCTGCTTTCATGTTTATACTCCATTTTTAATAGCGTTATTTCATTCTCTGAATTCTAACTTCTTGAGTTCATTGTATATATTGGATATTAGCCTTCTATCAGATGTAGAATTGGTAAAGATCTTTTCCCAATATGTTGGATGCCATTTTATCCTAATGACTTTGTCCTTGGGCTAATAGAAGCTTTACAATTTTATGACGTGCCATATGTCAATTATTGATCCTAGGACATAAGTCATTGGTGTTCTGTTTAGGAAAATTTTGCCTGTGACCATGTATGTGTTCAAGGGTCTTCTCCACATCCTTTCTATTAGCTTTAGTGTATCTAGTTTTAAGTGGAGGTCCTTGACATTCTTTAACTTGAGGTTTGTACAAGAGTAAGAATGCATCAGTTTGTACTCTTCTACATGCTGACCGCCAGTTGAAGCAGCACCATTTGTTGAAAATGCTGTCTCTTTTCCATTGGATACTTTTAGCTCCTTTGTCAAAGATCAAGTGACCACAGTTGTGTAAGTTTATTTCTGGGTCTTCAACTCTATTTCATTGAGCTACCTCCCTTTCTCTGTACCAATGCCAAACAATTTTTATCATTATTGCTCTGTAATATATCTTGAGATCAAGGATGGTGATTCCCCCAGAAGTTCTTTTATTGTTGAGTATAATTTTCACTATCCTGGGTTTTTTGTTATTCCAAATTAACTTGCAAATTGCTCTTTCCAACTCTATGAAGAATTGAGTTGAAATTTTGATGGGGACTGGATTGAGTCTGTAGACTGCTTTTGGCAAAATGGCCATTTTTAATGTATTAATCCTGCCAATATATGAGCAAGAAAGATCTTTCCATTTTCTGAGATCTTAGATTTCTTTCTTCAGAGAGTTGAACTTCTTATCAGACCAATTTTTCACTTCCTAGGTTAGAGTCACAGAAAGTTATTTTATATTGTTTGTGACTATTGTGAAGGGTATCATTTCCCTAATTTCCTTCTCAGTATGTTTATCCTTTGAGTAGAGGAAAGCTACTGATTTTTTTTTTTTGGTCTTTCTAATTCTATGAAGAATTGAGTTGGAATTTTAATAGGGATTCTATTGAATCTGTATATTGCTTTTGACACGATGGCCATTTTTACTATATTAATCTTGCCAGTCCATGAGCATGGGAGATCATTCCATCTTCTGAGATCTTCTTCAACTTCTTTCTTCAGAGACGTGAAGTTCTTGTCATACAAATATTTCACTTGCTTAGTTAAAGCCAAACAGAGGTATTTTTTATTATTTTTGACTATTATGAATAGTGCCATTTCCCTAATTTCTTTCTCAGTCTGTTTATCCTTTGAGTAGAGGAAGGCTACTGATTAGTTCGAGTTAATTTTATATCCAGCCACTTTGCTGGAGTTGTTTATCAGGTTTAAGAGTTTTCTGGTCGAATTTTTGGGGTCACTTATATATACTATCATATCATCTGAAAATAATGATATTTTGACTTCTTCCTTTCCAATTTGTATCCCTTTTTAGGACTTTAAGTGCTATACTGAATAAGTAGAGAGAGAGAGTAGGCAGCCTTTCCTAGTCCCTGATTTTATTGGGAATGCTTCAAGTTTTTCTCCATTTAGTTTGATGTTGGCTATGGTTTTCTCTATTCAAGTAACAGATAAAAACAGACCTATCAGAATTATACCGGACTTTTCACCAAGACTATGAATCTAGAACATCCTTGGCAGATGTCATACAGACCTGTAAGAACACAAACACCAGCCCAGGCTATAATATCTAGCAAAATTCTCAATTACCATAGATGGAGAAACCAAGATATTTCATGACAAAAACACACTTACACAATATCTTTATACCAATCCAGCCCAACAATGTATAATAAAAAGAAAACTCCAACACAAGGAGGAAATTTACACCCGAGAAAAAGCAAGTAATCTTTCAACAAACTCAAAAGGAGATAGTCACAGAAAAAATAATTCCAACACTAACAAGAATATCAGAAAGCAACAATCACTTTTGCTTAATGTCTCTAAATATCAATGGAATCAATTCCCCAATAAAAAGACACAGACTACCTGAATGGATACATAAAGAGGAACCAGCATTTTGATGTATACAGGAAACAACCTTAGTGACAAAGACAAACTTTATCTCAGAACAAAAGGCTGGAAAACAATTTTCCAAGTAAATGGTCCCAAGAAACTAGTTGGTGTTGCCATTCTAATATCAAAAATGATTGACAAAATTTTACAAGAACTATAATTAACAACTCTGGATTTGGATGATAGTAGAAAAATTAAATCAACAATAAACATTTTTCCTTCTAATTTCTTTAAAATAAATGAATTAGTACATTATTAGTGAATGTCCAATTTAAATTGTTCTGAATTGAATTTATGTTTTTATTACTCTTATTTTTTCCAGTCATGTCACTCCAGGATTAGGCCCATCTTCTCCCAGAGGCCAGACCAGGCAATCCTCTGCCATATAAATGTTGGGGGCCTCTGACCAGCTATTGGATGGTGTCCAGTTGGCAGCTCAGTGTCTGAGTGAACTCAGGGGTCCAGATTAATTGAGACTGATGGTCTTCCTATGGGATCACTCTCCTCAGCTTCCTCCAGTGTTTCCCTAACTCAACAATGGTAGTCCCCAACTTCAGTCCAATCTTTGGGTCTAAGTATCTGCATTTATCTCAGTCACCTGCTTATTGGGTCACTCAAAGGGCAACCATGCTAGGTACCTGTCTCTAAGTACATCATAGCATCAGTAAAAGGGTCAGGCCTGGATACTTCCCTTGAGAATGCTCCCAAATTGGGCTACTCTCTCCTTTCCCTCAGTTACTTCTCCATTTTTGTCCCTGCAGTTCTTTTAGACAGGATCAGAATTTTTGACTGAGGTATGGCAACCCCACCCATCCACTTGATGCCCTGTCTTACTACTAGATGTGGACTCTATAACTTTCCTCTTCCAACTGTTGGGCATTCTAACTAAGTCCGTTCCTTTAAGACCTGAGTGTCTCTCACCTCGCAGGTCTCTAGTACTTTCTAGGTTTCCCCACTTTTCACCCTGTGTATTTGCATATTTTCATCAATTCTGTTAGCCCTCAGGGTTTCTTTCCTGTTTCCCCTACCATACCTGATCATGGTCCCCTTTTCCCCTCCACTCTGATTCTCCCACTGAGGTACCCCCCTCTCTCTGCCTATCATGATTGTTTACTTCTCCCTCTCTAATGGGATTGAGGCATCCTCACTTGGGCCCTTCTGCTTCTTTTATTTTTTAATTTATTTTATTGGAATTTTTATTTACATTTCAAATATTACTCCCTTTCCCCTTCACAACCACTCCCCTTATCTACCCTGATATTCCCCTATAGTGGGGGATCCATCCTTGGCAGGGCTAAGGGATTCTCCTCCCTTTGGTGGCCAGTAAGGCCATCCTCTGCTACATATAGAACTGGAGACTTAGGTCTGTCCATATGTACACTTTAGATGGTGGTTTCAGATTAGCTGAGATTGCAGGTCTTCTATGGGGTTGACCTCCTCCTCAGCTTCTTCCAGCCTTTTCCTAGTTCAACCACAATGGTCCACAATTTGTCTAATGGTTTGATGTAAGTAACTGTGACTGTCTCAGTCAAATGTTTGTTAGGCTTCTCAGAGGACAACCAGGCTAGGCTCCTGTATGAAAGCACACCATAATATCAGTAATAGTGTCAGGTTTTGGAGCCTCTTCTTAAGATGGATCTCAAGTAGAGCTGGTCCCTGGACCTCCTTTCTCTCAGTCTTTTCTACATTTTTGTCTCTTCAGTTCTTTTAGACAGGAATAATTCAGAGTCAGATGGTTGTTGTTGTTGTTGTTGTTGTTGTTGTTGTTGTTACTGTTTTGTGTGTGTCTGTGTGTGTCTCTGTGGTTACTATGGGGATTTATAATTATTTTCTGACTTTTCTTTTATTATATATTTTCTTTATTTACATTTCAAAAGTTATCTCTATTCCAGGTTTGCCTTCAGAAACTCCCTATCCCATCACCCACCCAGGGACAACATGGAGGCGCCTCCTGACCCACCCATCCACTCCAACTTGCCTCCCCACACTGACATTCCCTTACACGGGGCATTGAGCCATTACAAGAACAAGAGCCTCTCCTCCCATTGATGCCCAACAAGGCCATCCTCTGCCACATATGCAGCTGGAGCCATAGGTTTGTCCATGTGTATGCATTGGATGGTGGTTTAATCCCTGGGAGACCCTGTTGGTTGATTGGTATTGTTATTCTTATGGGGTTGCAAACACCTTTAATGCCTTCAATCCTTTCTCTGACTCCTCCAATGATGACCCCATTCTTAGTTCAAGCGTTGGCTGCCAGCATTCGCCTCTGTATTAGTCATGTTCTGGAAGAGCCTCTCAGGAGACAGCTATATCACACTCCTTTCGACATGCAAACCTTGGCATAATCAATATTGTCTGGGTTTGTTGGCTGTATATATATGGGCTGGATCCCCATGTGGAACAAGCACTGAAAGGCCATTTGTTCAGTTTCTGCAAAAAATTATGTCTCCATTTTACTTCTATGAATATTTTTATTCCCCATTCTAAGAAGAACTGAAGCATCCACACTTTGGTCATCCTTCTTCTTGAGGTTCGTGTGGTATGGATTGTATCTTGGATAATCAAAGCTTTTGGGCTAATATCCACTTATCAGTGAATGAATACCATGGATTTTTTGTGATTCAGTTACCTCACTCAGGATGATATTTTCTAGTTCATTCCATTTGCCTATGAATTTCATGAAGTCATTGTTTTTGATAGCCAAGTAGTACTCCATTGTGTAGATGTATCACATTTTTTTAATCCATTCCTCTTAAGGGAATCTGGGTTTTTGCAGCTTCTGGCTGTTATAAATAAGGCTGCTATGAACATAATGGAGCATGTGTCTTTGTTGTATGTTGGGGCATCTTTTGGGTACATGCCCAAGAGAGGTATAGCTGTGTCCTCTATTAGTGGAATGTCCAATTTTCTGAGGAACGTCCATACTGATTCCCAGAGTGGTTGTACCAGTTTGCAATGCCACCAACAATGGAGGAGTGTTCCTCTTTCTCCACATCCTCTCTAGCACCTGCTGTCCACTGAGTTTCTTCTCTTAGACATTCTGACTGGTGTGAGGTGGAATCTCAGAGTTGTTTTGATTTGCATTTCCCTGATGACTAAGGATGTTGAACATTTCATTAGCTGCCTTTTGGCCATTCGATAATCCTTAACTGAGAATGTTTTGTTTAGCTCTGCAACCCATTTTTAAATAGGGTGATTTGGCTCTCTGGAGTCTAACTTCTTGAGTTATTTGTATAGTTTGGATATTAGCCCTCAATCAGATGTAGGATTGGTAAGGATCTTTTCCCAATCTGTTGGTTACCATTTTGTCCTAATGACAGTGTCTTTTGCTTTACAAAAGCTTTGCAGTTTTATGAGGTCCCATTTGTTGATTCTTGATCTTAGAGCATAAGCTATAGGTGTTTTGTTCAGGAAATTTTCCCCAGTACCCATGTGTTTGAGACTCTTCCCCACTTTTTCTTCTATTAGTTTGAGTGTATCTGGTTTGATGTAGAGATCCTTGATACACGTGGACTTAAGCTTTGTACATGGTGATAAGAATGGATCGACTTGCATTCTTCTACATGCTGACGTCCAGTTGAACCAGTCTCTGTTTAGTGCTGGTTTTCATGATCTGTCCATCGATGAAAGTGGAATTTTGAAGTCTCCCACTATTATTGTGTGAGGTGTGCAATGTGTGCTTTGAGCTTTATAAGGTTTCTTCTAAGAATATAGGTGCCCTTGCATTTGAGACAAAGATGTTCAGAATTGAGAGTTAATCTTGGTGGATTTTTCCATTGGTGAAAATGAAGTATCCTTTCTTATCTTTTTTTGATAAATTTTGATTGAATGTCGATTTTATTAGATGTGAGAATGGCTACTCCAGCTTGTTACTTGAGACTGTTTGCTTGAAAAATTGTTCTTTAGCCCTTTACTCTGAAGTAGTGTCTGTCTTTGTCACTGAAATGTGTTTCCTGTATGCAGCATAATGTTGGGTCATCTCGTATCTGGTCTTTTAGTCTATATTTTTTTTACTGGAGAATTGATTCCATTGATTTTAAGAGATACTAAGGAATAGTGATTGTTGTTTCCTGTTATTTTTGTTGTTAGAGGTGGAATTATGTTTGTGTGGCTCTGTTCTTTTGTGTTTGTTTCAAGAAGATAACTTTCTTACTTTTTCTATGGTTTAGTTTCTATCCTTGTGTTAGTGTTTTCCATCTATTATCCTGTGTAGGGCTGGATTTGTGGAAACATATTTATTGAATTTGGTTTTGTCATGGAATGTCTTGATTTCTCCATCTGTGTTAAATGAGAATATTATTGGATATAGTAACCTAGGCAGGCATTTATGTTCTCTTAGTGTCTGCAGGACATCCATCGCTCCAGGATCTTTTGACTTTCATATTCTCTGGTGAGAATTCTCATGTAATTCTGATAAGTCTGCCTTTTATGTTACTTGACCTATTTCCCTTACTGCTTTTAATAGTCTTTGTTTTGTACATTTGATGTTTTGACTCTTATGTGACAGGAGGAATTTCTTTACTAATCTATTTGGAGTTCTCAAGGCTTCTTATATGTCTATGAGCATCTTTCTTTAGGTTATGGAAGTTTCCTTCTCTAATTTTGTTGAAGATATTTACAAACCCTTTATATTGGGAATCTTTGCTTTCTTCTATACCCAGTATTCTTAGGTTTGATATTCTTATTGTGTCCTGGACTTCCTGAATTATTTGGGTTAGGAGCCTTTTGTGTTTTAAAATTTCTTTGATGGTTATGTCAATGTTTTCTATGTTGTCTTCTTTCCTTGATATTCTCTATTCTATCTCTTGTATTCTGTTGGTGATGCTTGTATCTATGACTCCTGATACCTTTTTTAGGTTTTCTACCTCCAGGGTTGTCTCCCTTCTTTATTTTTTTCTATTTCCATTTATAGATTATGGTTTTGTTCAATTCCTTCACCTGTTTGGTTGTATGTTTCAGTAATTCATTAAGGGATTTTTGTGTTGCCTCTTTTAAGGGCTTTTACTTGTTTACCAGTGTTGTCCTGTATTTCTTTAAGGGAGTTATGACCTTATTAAATTTACTTCTATCATCAATCATGAGATGTAATTTTAAATTCAAATCTTTGTTTTCAAATGTGTTGGGATATCCAGTATTTACTTTGGTGGGAGAACTGGGCTCTGGTGATGCCATGTAGTCTCGGTTTCTATCGCTTAGTTTCCTGTGGTTGCCTCTCTCCATCTGGTTGCCTCTGGTGTTATCTGGTCTTGCTGTCTCTGACAGTGACTTTACCCTCCATTAACCCTGTGTGTCAGCACTCCTAGAGACTGGCTTTTTCTACGTGGCATCTGGATTTAGAGAGCTTTGTCATAGGGTCAGCTGTAGATACAGGTGTGAACTGGAAGGATCCTGTCCCTAACTAATCCTAGGTTCCTGTTCCATGATCCTTTGGCCAGGAATGTGAGCAGAAAAGTGGTAGTCTTCCCTGAGCTTTCAGGATTGTCTGAACTTCTGAGAGTCCAGC